>NC_030384.2:33391603-33695174 GCF_001625215.2 Daucus carota subsp. sativus | reverse complement strand
GTCAAGATGATTACTGGTGATCAGCTGGCGATTGGCAAAGAGACTGGCCGCAGACTTGGTATGGGCACTAATATGTACCCCTCCTCTTCTCTTCTTGGCCAAAGCACCGATGAGTCTATTTCTTCCATACCCGTGGAGGATCTCATTGAGAAGGCTGATGGATTCGCAGGAGTATTCCCTGGTAATTTAATTGTAAATTACGTACAAAATGTATAGTCACTAATACTGTCAGAATTTAACACAAATTTGGCCTTATGTAGAGCACAAATATGAAATTGTGAAGAAGTTGCAAGAAAGAAATCACATATGTGGTATGACTGGAGATGGTGTGAATGATGCACCAGCACTCAAAAGAGCAGACATTGGTATTGCTGTAGCAGATGCAACTGATGCAGCCAGGAGTGCTTCTGACATTGTTCTGACTGAGCCTGGCCTAAGCGTGATTGTTAGTGCTGTTTTGACTAGCAGAGCCATTTTCCAAAGGATGAAGAACTATACCATTTATGCTGTTTCTATCACAATCCGTATAGTGCTCGGGTTCATGCTCCTTGCTCTCATCTGGAAGTTTGACTTCTCCCCGTTCATGGTACTTATCATTGCCGTATTGAATGATGGCACAATTATGACCATCTCAAAGGACAGGGTGAAGCCATCTCCCGTGCCTGACTCGTGGAAGCTTCAGGAGATCTTTGCCACCGGTGTTGCCCTTGGCACATACCTTGCTCTTATATCTGTTTTGTTCTACTACGTGGCTGCTGAAACTGACATCTTCGCGGTAAGTTGTCCTTTGTTCTAAAAAATAACTTATAACAGTGTTGTAAACTAAGGCCTATTTGTAATTGTTCTTATATTTGAATGTTGCAGGATATTTTCGGAGTTAGGTCAATTCAGAATAACCACGAAGAGATCACTGCAGCTGTATACCTTCAAGTCAGCATTGTGAGCCAAGCACTAATCTTCGTGACAAGGTCTCGTGGCTGGTCATTCGCAGAACGCCCAGGACTAATGCTTGTTACCGCCTTCTTTATAGCCCAGTTCATAGCTACCCTCATTGCAGTGTACGCAGACTGGAGTTTTGCTGAAATCCATGGGATCGGGTGGGGATGGGCCGGAGCTATCTGGCTCTTCAGCGTCATCTTTTACATCCCTCTTGATATAGTGAAATTCATCGCACGCTACATTATTGAGGGCCATGCCTGGGACACTTTAGATAACAAGGTACTTCCATAACAAATTTAAGTAAACACACAGTACAAACTGTAAATCAAACTGCAATAGGTTCTAAACAATGAACTAACTTTATGTAGAATGGTCACAATTCTAAGAAGCTTTCGAAGGAGGAAAGAGAGGCGCAATGGGCTCAGGCTCAACGCACCCTCCACGGCCTACAATCTTCAGGCAATGACAGCACATCAGTCTAACACTGCTGTGCAAAAGGCCTTTTTTCGTATCTTCAGGTATAATTCCTACGATGATCAAGAAAGTACAATAACTTAATCAACCTGTACATGCACACAGACACAGGGACGGATCTAGTAAGAAGCATGGGACACGTGTCATCCTAAAAACTTTTTTGACATTTTTTCACCATTCTAAATTTTACAAAATTATGAAACTGCCCCCATAAAATATAAAAATATACTGGTGTTTTTCAAAAATTCGTTTGGTGCCCCTAAAGATTTGAATCCTAGATCCGTCCTGCACAGACACCATATCTGATCACTTGTACAAAATGGGCTAAAGTATTACAGGTTAAAGGGAAGTCCTTATTCTCAAAGGGGGCATGTGGAAAATAGTGTAAATGGATAGAAAAGAAATGAGGCGGCCCAAAACAAGATTTTTCATGGAAGACAACAGTAAATAAGGGACATTGTGCACAATTTAGCTGCTGCTGCTGCTTCTACTTCTAAATCAAAATTTATTATGATATAACAGGGTAGATGGTAGTAGAGTATGTTGGATGAGATCTGTAATTGGCTGTTTAAACATTATATTTTTGTTGCTAGCTGAGACGGAATGTAATTATTTTATAACAAACACCTTAAACAACTGTTGAATTGCTGCTACACATCTATATGATGGCAGTAGGCAGATTTTTTTTCAAGGGCCTCCAAAGTTCAACTATGATTTCGCAATATTTTGTGTTTTTCAATCTTACACAGATCATCATATTCAATTACATTTTAGTATAAATCTGAGAATTATTAAACTGATTGTTTTACACCAAATTATTTTATTTAACTTTTAGAAATCAGGACATTAGTTTTTTAAGAAATGAGTTCTGTAGTGAATTCTGTATATATATTAGCACTCATTTTTGCAACAACATATTACGTGTTATACTTATACAAACAGCAATGCTGAAAGACGGTAAATTAAGACGCTTAAAAGATTTGTCAAGTTTTGATTATCGTTTTCTTGTTTTGTAAACCTAGAAAAGGACAAGAAAAATAAGAAATGATGAACATCAGCATATCGTTTACATTATGCTATCAATGTTTGCAGCGTTTTTAACCAATAAAGCACTCTATATTGTTGAGCGTGGTTTAACAAAGAAATCAGGGGAAGGCAGATGTTTGCCACTGATACCTAAAACATTGTTTGTACACCATATACTAAGCTTTCCTGAGGATAACCCGTCTTTCTCTCTTGTACTCAACTTCATCTCTTTGATGCATGATTATCAGCGCTCTTCTAACCTGCAATAAAATAATACATCAGCTTATCACCTTTTTCAGCAAAATTATCACATATCTAGTCAATCGTAAGATTCACACTAATGCAACCAGACGGATACAATTGAGAATGTGTGGACACTTACTATGGATTCATTTATGCCCATTCTGGCAAGTTCATCAATAAGCCTTCTTTCTGATATATGGCTACCAATTCCCATTCTTCGCTTTATTTGAGTTTCTGCTTTCTGTACATAATACAGTACAAACATTCATTAACAAAGAGCTTAAAACTACAGGTGAAAGAAGTAAAGTGGACGAGGCAGGTTATCTTTGCCAAACCTTTATGTCATTTGCCATCTCGGGAGTGAGATTTATCTGCTGATTTATCCCAGATTTCGCTGCATCCATTGTAGCATTGTTGAATAATCTAATAGCTTCCATGACATGGTTATCATTCGCAACATGGGACCTGGATTCACAATGTAGCCAAATTAAGGAGTAAAAATATATGTTTTAATACAGAGCAATGTATCCTTGAAACTTTGTATCGTATCAAATTCAACTATAGTTGAAGTATGTTCGTCAACAATTAAGTTAATCAAATAGTTTGTCACGCGATTGTCAGCTGTCAACGTAAGAATCTCTTATTGCTGCATTAGTCATGCAGGCTAATAATAATCTCAACATGGCAAAAACTAAGGGGGAAAAAGGGAAAAAAAAATACATTGCTTAAATAGCAATGAAAATTGGATATTTTCATAACTTAGAGTGGCTAATTTCCACAATTTTCTGTCAATACTGTTCAGTGTAACCCTTAACCGTTGCTAGTGTCTATGTCAAAACCTAACAGATAACTTGTAGGTAATGATATCTATACATTTAGTATCATTAACTAAGTCCCAGTTCTTTTGTATTTTTCCAAAGATTACAAAACTTCAAACGCCATGATACTGGAATGGGTAACACAATACTTTGATAGATATTCTTTCTTCAAATTTCTTTAATAATATAAAGATGAAAAGAACCTTGTCATGAACTTACAGTTGCATCTTTGCAAGTGACTCGCTCAATCTCACTATAGCTTCCAGCTGTCTCACTGTAATTGGAACTGCTGCAGTTTCTCCATTTTCATTAGCTTGTCGCCTCATATCCTACAAATATTTTAGGAAAATCATTATATACAGGGAACTTGTTCCATAACAAAATTGGATTAAGGATCAATCTCTCGCCACTCCTTTCATTTTGTGCACTTGTAAACTTAAAAGAACAACCACTGGGGCTCAAAAGTGAAATCCTGAACTAATTCGATGCACACAGACTACTTCTGTTAATGTGATAGCAGTAATGAAATCAATTCAAAGACATTGTACGGTATCATCACCAATAAAACAGAGGGGACATTTTCTGGATGGAATGTAACAAGCAATTTTATCAACAGTTGCCACAAATATTATAGGTGAAGCCAATTCAGAAGAGCATCGCCGCTCAAATTTTGATGGATTACAGCCTATTTGTATACATATTCCCAGTTGCTAGTTATTTATTCCATCTACAATTATATTTTGGTAAGCAGATGATTTTACTACTTCAAACAAAAATCCAACAATTATACAATGGGAATGATGAATCCTGATTCCCAAGGCAAAAGGACAACAAAAAATATTGTTAACATCCACATATTAACACGATACCAGTACACAAATTAACAAAACTTTGAACCCAAAACATTTTCAAAAGAAAAAAAAGCAAGAACTGTTTATCAACCTTACAAAATTGTTCACAGACAGACAAGACTACAAAAATTATTGATCATATTGGGGGTAGGAGCACTCAAACCCAAAACTTTGTTGAACCATATTAACAACAAGCTAAAACATATATCGATGTATAAAACTATCAATGTATAGATTGAGTGAAGTAAATAGACTAATTAAATAATCCCGCAGTTCAACATATATCTAGCCTGATACTTTTAATAGTGTACCTGTCTAATTTTAACATAACTCTCCTGCAGCAATGTGGCTGCTGAATCAGATAGGCGAGGACGACATACAGTCCGGCAGTACTGAATATACCTGGTTATTGTACCTCCAAATTAGCAACCAAGTTTGATTCAACCAAGTAGCTTGTACAAATATAATAAAATATGAAGAAAAATAGTGCTGTGCACCTCTTTAACCAGTTATCTTCTTTAGAAGTTTTAGTGTCTCCTGTGACTGCATTAGCAGATGCGTGAAGTTTGATGATATGGCTAGCTATATTCTGTATAAATAAAACAAAAATTAGATGGATTTTTATGTACCCGAGACACACTGCCTTCTTAAAAGTAAGGTGCATTTGCAGGAACTAAGCAGGTAAGGATTATAAACGTTACCCTCAAACTTGGAAGGTACTGAATCACAATGACCTCAAAAGAAAAAGGGCTAAAAAACATAAATTTCGTACCTTGTCTTGGCTGTACATCCTGATGTCCTTCACAATAAATATCAAATCAAATCTTGAAAGAATTGTTGTCTGTAGGTCAATGTTATCCTGTGCAGTCTGGAAGTTGAACTTGTTAATATAAGCAGCACAAAAGAGAAGAGATAAGTTTTTAGAACAATAATAATCATACAAACCTTTAGGTCATCATAACGTCCTGATGGAGGGTTTGCTGCTGCAAGTACAGATGTTCTAGAATTCAGTACTGTTGTTATACCAGCTTTGGCAATGGAAATGGTTTGCTGTTCCATGGCCTCATGAATGGCAACCCTGAGCCACATGTACAAAGTATTAAATAAAACATAAAATGAAAAGGAGCCATCAAATTAGAACTTAATAATAGAGCACCTGTCTTCCGCCCTCATTTTGTCAAATTCATCGATGCAGACAACTCCACCATCTGCCAAAACCATGGCCCCTCCTTCCAAATAAAATTCGCGCTGTATTTAATTATTTAAAAAAAATCATATAGTTAACAACAAAATAGATAAAGTGAAACAGCACGGCGAATTATGCATAAGCTAGTACACAAACTTACAGAACTGCTATCTTGAATTACGGAGGCTGTAAGACCAGCAGCTGAGGAACCTTTTCCAGATGTATATACAGCTACAGGAGCCGTTTTTTCAACAAACTTAAGAAACTACATTAAAAAATACCAGGAATATTAACTTTATATGCATGGCTATAAAATTTTAAGTTCTTTTAAATATGTAAAATTCATGTAATCTTATGTATGTAGAAGGCTACAAGCCTCCAACTATGAATTTTAAAGCAATATGTATCATAAATTGTAACCAGACCTGTGACTTAGCAGTAGATGGATCCCCCAGAAGCAACACATTTATATCCCCTCTTAACTTAACACCATCAGGCAAAACCTGAATTGACAGAGGCAATTAGTTAATACGAACAATTGTCACTTGTAGTATATCATTAGTTTTTTCTGACAAGTAACAAGGTAAATTTCAACCGTCAAAACTGCAAAATTACCTTCCTTGATCCACCAAACAAGAGACAGGCCACAGCTTTTTTCACATCAACGTGGCCAAATATAGAGGGAGCAATCTTGGAGCATACTTTTTCATATGGGTCACCTTCTGAAGCAAACTTCTTGAATTCTTCTATCTGGAATTGACAGAGCCATGTAAGAAATGGAAACGCCAAACACAACAAGATATGATGTGCTCCACTTTCAGATAATGAGTATCATCTAGACCACCACGAGACGGGGGGGGGGGGAGGGGGGGGGGCGTGGGAACCCTTGTCCAGGATGTTAGTAATATTATGTTCAAAATGGCTATGGTGATAATTCTAGTTTTATCATTATGTCCTATGTATTACAGGTTCGCTACCCTACAGCACTATAGAAGCCTATTGAACATTTTTTGCACCTTGGACTCTCTATTGCGTCAAAGAAGTTTAATTAAGAATTCAGAAATTGGATATGGAAGGATAAGAAATTCATATCTCAATGGAAGACAATATTTAAAGAATTTCAAAAAAAATAAAATATTATCAAAATTTTAATTATTATAACACGGCCACCTCAATCAGTTTTTTTTCAGCCAACAACAAATCGATCATCAACTAGAGCATTATGAAAAAAATCTAAATAATGCCAATAGTTCAGTAACAAAGCTACCACTGGCAGCTCTATCTTATAATTATTTAAAAAAATACTAATTAAAACTTATTAACGTTTTTTATAATTTTATGCAACGACTTATAATAATAGAAGATGAGGAAGGTGCAAAATTGACCCAATGAAAAGTATTAGCATAGTACTATCCAAAACGTCTCAAAAGCTCAGCCTATGCTACTGTATAAAAAGAAATCAACAAACTAACGTCGGCATAGTATATAATATTCATAATAACTACCTCATCTACAGAGAAATTGGTAGGCCCCCGAGAATTAGCTTCACTTGTTTGTTCTATTCCCACAACCCTTATATAAGGCTGTCTAACTGCAACTGCTCCTTTGTGGCTGCATAAAAATTCAACGATATCATACAAATGAAATATTAAACAATCTAGTGCTAATTACACATAAAATTTACAATTTTCTGTAAATTATAAACAGAAGTAAAATTGAAATAAATGATAGTGAAAACAGAGACATACGATGATGATGAATTGGCAGCTTGAAAGATACTATAAATACCCATTATCGTCAATCTTGTGCCTGGAACAATGGTTTGCACCAGATGCCGGTCGACTGAAAGAAGCATGTTCCTTGGTAGTTCACCAGTAGGTACATCCTATCCATACCAACGGTACTAAATTGTGAGCACATAAATCTACGAGTTAATGTATGTGAGTTTACTCTGAACAATTTTAACTCTCACCTCGGGATTTTCTTGTAATTTCAAAGTCTGCTGATCAACATACTTGCTTTTATCTGGAACTACAATCCAAGGATCAATAGGGCATGGTTCTTCTCCAGCCTGCAATATATTTAGTTAACACTCTTACAAAAGCACCAATAACAAATACTTTCAGAATCAAATCAATGAAAACAACACCTGAGGCACATGGTCACATGAACGTGGCACAATTGCCCCTCCAAGGCCAGGACGGCAAGGAATCACTTTTACATTCTTACAGTTTTTACACAATAAAGTCACATAAGTTGCCTTTGCTTTAGTCCTTGACGCAGCAATAGTGATCCCAGATATCTTAACCAATTTTGATATGTATTGTGCCTAGCATTAGACATAAATAACTAATTAAAAAATCAGAATATAAACTCATAACAGCAAAACACCACACAACTAAAAAAATAACTAAACTAACCCCTAACAAACGCATTGACACCGGATCCTCCTCTGATGTCAAAAAGATCTGCACCTCCCCAGTCTCAGGCTCCTCCATTTCCCCAGTCTCACCAGCAACCCTAGACCTCAAACTTGCCAAAACTTCAGCAGCAGCCGTCTCAAACTACACATAATTCACAAAATCACATAACTTTCACACACACAAAAAAAAAAAGAGGAACTAATTGCTTCTTAATGTCATATGCACTTTATCTCTCAAATATAAATATATAATCTAGATAATCAAAAAAAATGTCAATATCCACATCAGCACAACTAAACTAGAAGCTGGATAAATGAATAAAATTCTCCGGTCCCCGAGACTAATAATCAATAGAGGGATTTAGAAAATGTTAATACCAGGGGAAGGTAATCGGCCGGGTTTTTACGGAGAAGATCACGGAGATCCTGGTCTTTATCGTAATTGAGAAGATCGGAGAGATTAACGAGAAGGAACTTAGGGTTTTGAACAAGGCTCTCTCTGTACGGAAACACATTAGGTTGATTTTGATGCGCGAAGTTTCGAATGAACTCCTTGAACTTTCGGAGCACCGTGTGGCGACTCGCCGCCTGTTCCGGATCGCCGGCGCCGCGGGGGAACTGAGCTTGGTCGCTGTAGTACACGGCTCCTTCATCCCATCCAGACATTTTTCAATCTCCACTTGTTTCTCTCTCTACTGTGGTTTCTCTCTCTAAGTTTACACTTAGCGGCAGCTGAAGTGAAGGACCCTCTTTGTGAAAATATGGGGGTGAGCGCGGGAAAGATTTGGCGGGAGATTATTGTGGGCTAGTTGAGATCCCAGCCCATGTTGTGTTGTTGGTTTTAGAAGGCCCAGATTCTCCCTTGGATTATCTGGCAAATAAAAAAATTGTTTGTTTGTTTTCTTTTTAAATTTGATTTGGAGAGAAATAAGAACAAATCGAGTGACATTTTAAATTCGAAGGGAACAGAGAGAATAATTGAGTTCATCTTTGTTAAAGTTGTAAAAATCATTTTATTATACAAATTCATGAATTTTTCTATTGTAAACAATACAAATGAAAATGTATTTGAAGTATGGTCTTTCTCCATATAAAAAAGATTTGGACCATTAAATTTCCAATAGGAGCTAGAATCTGGCATTTAACTGAAAAATATACTTCTTCGTGACCATTGGAGTTTTACACGAGCTCAAGCACTCTTAATACAATTATTATATGGTCAACGAATTAGACCACCTTCAATAATTTGCAAGCAAGGTGCCTAAAATATTAATTTTTTAAATCATATCACTGATCACAAATTCAGAGCACCTGGCTGTTAATAGATACACAAAATTAAAATGTTTTATTCAACTTGTATCAAAAGAAATTATAATTTTTTAAGTCACTGTATAAGATGTATAAGATCATTAAAATCGTATTTATTTAAACTCCGTGAAGAAATATTTGAGTTGAAATATTTACCTGCTATATACAACATTAAGCATCATACATTTAGAACACCAGAAAACACAGTTAACATCATCTAACTTGCTCTGTGATTTTTAAAACTCTTCTACAGTATGTATTTAAAAAATTGTAAATTACAAGCTTCTCACTGCGGAGAAATTGTAAGAACTAATGCTGGATTGTACATAATTTACATAACTAATTTTCACATTAAAATCTGTAGTTTCTCATATGTACTACAGTCGCAAAACTGCAATAGGGCTTTTGTTGGACTAGAGCTGTACTGAATATATTTTTATCTAAAGATGAGTCTATACACTGAAAGGCACAAAACTGCAATAGGGCTTTTGTTGGACTATAGCTGTACTGAATATATTTTTATCTAAAGATGAGTCTATACACTGAAAGGCACAAAACTGCAATAGGGCTTTTGTTGGACTAGAGCTGTACTGAATATATTTTTATCTAAAGATGAGTCTATACACTGAAAGGCACAGCAGACTCAGGTTTCACACGGTTAAGCCTAACAGTGCCAAGAATGTATTCTGGAAGTTCATTCTCTTCTTTTCCCTGCAAAAATAATAAATCAGGTGGAAAAAAGAGGCAATATAAGTGTGCATGCTGTGAGCGGCTGAACAAATGTATAATTTACCCAAGGCAAACACCCAACATGAAAAAGAACAAAAAGGAGAACATATTATTACAATTTACAAAGCATTTTTTTTTTTGCTATGCGTATTACAAGGCAATTTGACTTCATTTGTGTAAGATTATCAACTCAAGCAAGTTATGAAGAGCGGCATAAGAAACCAGGTGCTGGCTGATTCATTCCCAAGACCAATATACGTTTTTACATTAATTTAACCTCTACTACAGTTTATAGTTCTAGACTGTTATATGTATTTAACAACATCAATAATGAGCCAATTCCTACCTAAAAACAGAAAACCCAGAGAACAATATTTTCCATCTACTACGACCATGGAACGAACAATTGTGGCTTGTGCACAGATAATCATGGACTTGCAATGAATACAATAAAGCTCTTTCTTGTTCCTTTCAATAGCTTCATTTTTACATTGTACTTTATTCCGCTACCTACCAGTTCTGTTTTCTTACAGAGGACCACTCCTTAACAGCCAAGTTAATTTATAAAACCATGCCAGTTCTCTCATTTACTTACTTAAAATTAACCTATTTTTCAAACCTTGCCAGCTCATTATCTACTTAACTAAGTATTACCATTTTCACTTAACACTCTTAAATCATTATTCAACCTAACCTAGTCATACCATTACTGTTTCATCTCAAAATTAATACTCTGCTCTTCTTGCTCCTTTGCAAAACTTCAAATTCCACACCTTCTACTCCCTGAGAAGTGAGAAACTTGTGCTCTATAAGAACACCCTTAAATAGCACTATTAATCGATGCAGTTCTCTCATTTATACTCTGCTCTTCTTGCTCCTTTGCAAAACTTCAAATTCCACACCTTCTACTCCCTGAGAAGTGAGAAACTTGTGCTCTATAAGAACACCCTTAAATAGCACTATTAATCGATGCAGTTCTCTCATTTATTAACTCCTCAATTAGTATAGTCCTAACCTATTTTTAATTTTGTCCTACATCAGCAACCACTCTTAAGTTGCTCTATGAATCTTTGTGGAAGGATGAAAATTTATAATAACTCCATGAGGGTATCACAATCTTAGTAAGAAAACAAAATCTTTTATACTCCCATCATATCCTACAACAGGCACAAATCTCCAAAGTCATCAAAAAGAACACATCCATTTTACGAGAAGAGCACATGATAACCATTTATGAGCAATAGACAATGATTGCTTAGAGGTAAATAACCACAAGAAAACAAGATATAGACCTCTATTAGTATTGCAAGATCCACTACGATACTTGTTACATATCCAAGCACCAGACCAATGATGCTCCTTGCAACAGATGATGAGCCAATATCAACATCAATCTGCACATAAAATGTCAGTAATATAAATATTAATCAACTTACAAATACTAGCAAACATCTCAATGCTGGGCGGAATATTAGTTTGCCAAATGAAAATGAGCAAGCATTTATATCAACGATGTACTTCAGCATATAGGATAAGGTCAAGAGACAGGCAAAAATTGAGATAACAAATTGATTATTTTCTTTCCCAACAAAATCTGGTAAACCAAGCTATTTGGGTAGACCAATAATTCAATCAATTTCTGGGAAATAAACATGGCAACAATAACAATGCTTCGGTTTACTACCTCCAAAAAGTTGTCCTGTCTAAGGTAATTGCATGTCACTGCTTTTCCCAACAGACAAGCTTTTGTTCCAACTGCACGCTTGACCATCCAATATCCCTGTCAATAAAACACACAATTAGCACAATAGAATGCATAATATTCACGCAGAGAAACAAACAAAACTGCAATCCTCAATACTAGAAATATAATGTCAGACTAATGTTATATGTTGAAACAAAACAAGGAGATAAGAAATTTTTTATGTATTACTCATTGTGGTTTAATCAACCAGTATGATACTTTCGTCATAATTTAATAAATTATTTGGAGTATATAGTAATTGATCTTAAGTTCAAATTTTTTTGTGTTTTGCAAGTGCAATTTAACTTATGTAATATAGATAGTCGTGGTTTAAAATGTTTCTGTTACCTCTTTTATACTTGGGATGAGTTTGAATCTTGAATCACGAAACAAGTCCGTCCCATTCACAAATTGACCCAGCAATGAACTTCCATTTACAGGCCTGTTGGCAGCATAGTAGAGTACCAGACTGTAGTTTGGTTTAGCAGGAACCTAAAATAAGCAAAAATATTTCTTTCATACTGAAAAATATACAACATAATGACGGCAGAAAAACCTCAACGTTACTTCCCTTCCACAGTAGCTCATGCTCATATATAAGAGAAGACTGTCAAGAAAAACACCAACCGCCCTGACAGGATAACTGGCATATCATTCTGGTTCTCCAATATGTTATATTTTTTGGTGATTTTTCTAGTTTTATTGGGGAAAGAACAATTAATTGAAAAATAAACGACATCATAAAATCCCCATATCATTAATGTCCATCCAAAAAACCTCAAAAATACATGAAATAGTATTAAGGTGAAACAGAAACACCAACCAAAATCAACTAAAAAATAGATCAGTTCTGCCTCCCCAATAAGATGCTACAATGTTTTTCAATTTATTCACTACAAACCAGTTGTAACCCACGAACTAATTTTTTATTGGTAATTAACATTTAACTCTCCTTATTTGAGATAATCACATTATACAAATTAAGACTATGAAGAACTGTTTCTTTACTGAGATAGTAAATTAAACAACTTAAGCCTATTAAGAACCATGTATAGTTGAATACTATTACCAATTCACCCACAATCTGTAATTCTCAAGTAGGAGATATATCTTGATATACTTGTTCATTTGTAGATTGTAATTAGTACAGGAACTTGCCAACAAAATTTAGTACAAATTCCTAGGGTACATCTAATCATGTTAGAATGTAAGTCAATATAGACTCCTAAGCAAATAATGTCGTTCCTGTTCTACGTTTAAATAGAAGCTTCAGATTTAATAGGTAAGTTAAGAAGTTCATGATAGATACACATCTGGTAGGTCCATCTTATGCACCTTGGTCCTTGCCCCGCTTCAATTACAAAGATTAAGCATATTTTGATAGCATATTACAACATAATGAAAAATAAAATACAAGTCTGAGAACATGTTAGACATCTCAAATAAATGACAGGAGACCAATAAATAACTTCATACCTGCAGATTAATAACAAGAATGAACGGGAGTTTTTTGCCAGCTTCGGACTGCATATAAAAATTGGAATAAGATACAGCAAAAGTCAACTTAAGAAAGGAAAAAGCCATCAAAGCAATGTCAGAAGCGTAATATACATTAAGTGTACTTCAATTTTCAAGGAACATGATAATGTTACCAAGTAATGAAGATAACACGGAAAATATGTAAATGTAAAAAATTTGCAATACAAAGAAAGTTCAAACTAAGTAAGGAAATGCAGAATGTAACTGAAGTACTTGACAGCAAAATCAAGGCCCCGGAATTTTTGCCAGCGTTTTTCACCCAAGGGTCTGGAAATCTCAATTTAAGAACAAGGAGGGAAAGGTGGTTTGATTTGAAACAAAAGAAGCTTCTGATAAAAGAATACAATACATATTTAAGTGTAACAAATTTGGCAATTAGTTCCCAAAACAATCTCATACACATTTAGATGTTTTGCATTTCAGCTGGCTTACCTTATTTACAAATAAGTTAAAAATAATACTGAGAGGAACCTATGCTTAGTAAAAGTACAAGACAGCTTGTAACAGATAATCCTGAGGTACTCTAGACCCATGGGTACGGCTTACAAGTAATTGCTTGGCTTCTTGCAAATCCCTTATAAAAACGGATGTGTGTACCCTTCTATGAACTGTTAAGGTTGAGGGTGAAGCAATTCAGAAACTAAATAAAATAGAAACAACCCTATGTGTTTAGCAATATAAATATACGGAAGTCGGTCAAGTTCATAGGTCATCAAACCAAATCAATTAACCCATGTTCACCCAGTATCAGGATCAAAGAAGGAGGTACGAAGATCACAGAACATGGAATATAATTTTAAAAAATAACTGTGGACAGGAGCGGCAAAACTGATTTTACCAGCACTTCCATATGTCATAAACGTGTTGAATTATCTAATAATTGTCTCACATTGAACATAAAAATGATGAATGCAAGCATTTCAATTACCTGAACAAGACAACTGGAATGTAATGCAATGTTATTGATGCAACTATCACCCTTTAACCAGTCGACGGCTATAAGTTTAAGAAGGGGTTCTCCTCCTGCAATCTGGAAACAGTACACATAACTTAGATGAAGTCGAGTGATATCTAAGAAGTAGAAACTAGACTACAAGAATAAAAATCATAATAAAGATGATAAATGATCACCAAAAAAAAAACATTTACTTGACAATTACAAAAGAAACCTTACTTTTCAGAGCTTAAAAACCCTATCAATTTGTTCTTAAGGAACTGGTAAATAGACCTATATACAAACCTTATGTAAAAATATTTAGACTTTTCAGAGCTTAAAAACCCTACCAATTTGTTCTTAAGGAACTGGTAAATGTCTATACATGGGCGGAGGCAAGTATAGGCGCGCAAAGCCCAGCCCATAAATAGATTATAGAGCGCTAGCCCAACAACGGATTTGAATCAAGGACACCATCTGTCATTGACTAAATTGATACAAAACTTAAAGCTTTTAATGACCAAGTTGATAGAAATTTTCACTTTAGTGACCATGTTGAGTCACATTTGTAACGAGTGACTCACTTGATACATTTGAACCGAACGAGTACTGTATGTGATATTTAACCCGATCATAGATAGTTGAAGATAAAGTATGTACAGTGTTCACTGCTTATACAAACTATATGAATGTATTTGTTTTCTGGAATAAAGGTTTAGCCTGAATAGAAAAATGTGACCAATTTCTGTTAAATCATGACAATATATTGTCATGATAGAATTTTGCTCAAGGTTTTTTTTTTTGGCCCACACTATATTCATATTCTGGCTCCGCCACTGCCTATATATTTGCTCTTTGTCATTCAAATATTATATAATAATAATTTCCAAAACCTTGGGAGCAGATAAGAACTGACGGTGTTAGGTCTTGCTTTGATCATATATAATAGTACAGATGAAAGACATCAGGTAGTGTAATTGTTTGGGAGATGGATCCACCTTAGTATTATCCTTTAAATACGTCTTTCCTCTGATCTTAAAGTCAGCACCATCTGGAGATGCCCAGCAATCACTGTCAGCCCCATCCTTCGCCTGGCGCATCGAACCTTTGTATTGGGTAGGATCTAAAGCAACCGGATCCACACTTGTATCAAACTCCTTACTGGCGAATGGATCTGCACAAAGAACAGATAAACACAGTCCATCAAAGAAGTTATAATAGAAATAATAAGAAGCCAACCAGGTGCAATAAGAGATATCTGGTTCTGGTAGTCATGGACTCCTGGTATTTTCTGTAGTCATGACGTGTAGGTGTCAGGTACCTGCAGTTCGCTTCCTCGAGAAGCCAGCAATAGCCCAAGACACGTTCTTCAGCTTTATTTTTCTCACCTGATAGAATATTCAGACCAAGTTCACAACTCAATTAGAAATATCAGATTACCACCAATGGAAATAAAGATTGGTATTGGGAAATATTTAAGCTAATACGTTAACCAAGTCTGAGAATCCAGACAGTTCACTGTAAAAAAGAGTGGGAGGAAAAAGAGAATCACAGTATTACAATTCCAATCACTCACCAGGTTGTTAAAGAGGTAAATGCATCTGATTTCTTGAACATTATATGTTAAATTTACAGAATTATACTTGCGATACCATATTGATGCAGGAAAACTTTGAGAAGCAATGAATATATGAAACAAAAAGACAACAAAGATAACTTAACGTGAAAAACCTCAGAAAATCAACTATTCCCAGAAATTTCCAACCGAGAAAGGCAGAAATCCTATAGACCAAATCCCATGAACAGGAAGGAGACCCGGTTTGATAGTACTATATTATTCCAATGATATTATGATATGTGGGATACATCGCTTATATAAGGAATAAACCCTAATGAAATAACCTAGTGGACTTGGGCCCTTCGAGCTTTAGCTTACTGTAAATAATACTTTAATGTTTTTTTAAAGTACTTGCCCCACATATAAACCATATAGATAAATATACTATTTATTACTAAATATATATATATATATATATATATATGATAATGAACATATATATATATATATATATATATATATATATATTCTTCACTTCGGTTTCATATCGCATATGTTTGGTTAGTAAACTTATTATCTTTGGTTTATAAATTATTTACTAGTCTCACAAATACCACATGCACTGGGTAGCAGAATATCTACTAATGCAAACAGTCTAAAAGTACAAAGCTTGCTATCTCAATGGATGAAAAAAATACCTTACTATCAGATTCCACTTCTTTATCACTATCCTCTTCAGATGACGATGAGTCAGAAGATAAAGCATCATAGAATTCATCCGTAGCTTCTGCTGCATCCACGAATTCACCATCTGATGTAGAGTAATCGGAACTTTTCGAGCATAGAAACGTACTGGATGATTCATTACTAAATCCGGGGTTTGCACCAATGTATGCCTTGAGACCTAAATGATACATAATAAAACATATAAGGATGCGAGAAGCGTAATCAGATCGAATAACAACTTTCATGTAACATAATCAAGTTAGTGTGCATTTTCGTCAATTAAATATTTTGGAATACTAGTAGCTACTTTCATCAATAAAAATACCAATATGATTGTGAAGAATGTGCAGTTCTGCATTTCTGCTAGAAACTACACCCTTCTCACTTGCAAGCTACAATACCTACATCTGATTCCTCAGCAATATTCTAAAATCTTTCTCCTATGCAAGTACAGATTTTTGGCCATTTATCATACTCTTAATTCAAATTTCAAATCTTAAATTTTCACTTAATGAAAAAAATTGAGGGTAAAGAGGATCAGGCAAGCATCCTTGCCGGATAGCTGAAAAGCTTTTTCCCGTGTTCCCCACATGTTAGGGTCCCTGATCCCCAGGCCAGACAATACATGTATGTCAATACCTATAAGTCCAAATTTTTCACTCATGTTCTTCCATTTTTGTCAAGGCGTCAACTAGGCGGATCCTTCAATTTAGCAGACTAGGCGATGGCTTTTGGCGTTCTGGGAGTTCTAAGGCGACGCCCAACTATCCTCTTGGTCTTCACAAAATATTTCTTCTTTCATTCATTTCTGGCTGCTTTCATTTTCTTTTCAGCTCACGGATAATTATTCATCTACATATATTCAAATTGCTTGTTTCTGGGTTAAGATAATTTTATTCCCAAATATTAAAAGAAAAAAAAAATCTTTAGCCTCTAAAGTTTTTTTTTTTTTTTGACATTTTATTATCTTTTCTAGCACTTTCTATTTTTCTTTCTTTTGTGGCAGGTTATATTTTCTTCCTACATATATACCACCATTCTATACAAAATATTTTTTCCTATATCAATACTTCTGCCAAGGGTAGTTTGTCTTGTAATAGTATAAGTTTATCAAATAATAAATAAAAATATCACATTGAACAAGAAACACATCCCTCTATTTCCTAGAATACAAAGAAGTGTAAAGACGAAATGTGCTTCACCAACCTGCAACTTGACTCAATAATGCATAGGGAACAGTTTTTTCAAACTTCGATCTTTGATTTTTCTTCCAACCACGCCAGACTTTAGAATCAACCTCCAACATATGTGTTACAAGACACTTGGCATCGCCTGCTGTGGTATTTAAAGTTCTTATCTCCCAGGTAGAAGCTACATAAAAATAATGTAGAAAAGTTAAAGTTTGTAGCATCCATACTATACTAGAAACACTACTAATATTTGTAGAATTACGCAATTTAATGTGTGTTAAGGCAGACAAAATATCATGAAAGTCCAGGAACGAATCTAATTTGTACATAAACAGGGCTCGTTGTCCAAGTCCCTTCTTCTGTTCCAGGATTCATTGTTTAGTGGTAAGATCTTACTAATAAAGGCAGTGATCACTCTGTATAGTACAAAATAGCACAAAGGACCTTTCGGTCCCAAGTGCAGAGTGATGCACATGCTTCATCGAATAGAAGTGCACTGCACAACCTTTCTTCCATTGAGATTTTGATTCGGAAATCCACAACTTTATCATAATTAGTAATAAGTATTGGTAATAGCATAACATAATATTTACATATATATATATATGTGTGTGTGTGTGTGTGTGTGTGCGCGTGGTCCCTTGGCCATTGATGGCCAGGGAGAGTTTAACCAACCATTGCACGATCCAACGGCTGGGAAGGTATTATTTTTTCTTCCCCCTACCAGCTCAAAAATATAGCTCTAAGACACTTTCTCTTCTAGCTATAATTCTTAGCAGGTTGGAGGGAGAAAAAATATTTTATACCAACCGTTGGATGATGGTGATGGCTGATCAAACTCAGCCCCCTATATATAATAAATCTTTATCTTTATAAGTATAATATGTGAACATGACCCTATGTTATTAATTATACTTCTAAACATGAAGCATGACTATCTCACGAGTATCTTTGTAAGAGCTAAAACGTAGACGGCATGGTTTAATGGGAAGCGGCATGTCACTAAATAAAAAATAAATAATAAAGCTAAATATACAAAACAAATTAGCAAAAAAAGTTTCTTACGGTTAATTTTTATGCGCCGATAACCCGGTTTTTTGGGACACTTCTTATGCATAGCCGGGAAATGCAATATTGCTGCAACAACATAGGCACAATTTTCATCAATCACAAAAGACTAGCCAGCCTGTGTAATTTGAGACAATATGATATCAAAGAATATAATAATGTCAACAGTCAGCTCAATCCATACGCCAAATTCAGTACTTACAGAGATATATTTGTACTTAATTAGTACCCTCTCTTTCACCACAGAAAATAAGTACCTTAGTAAGGCACTGCCAAAATTTACAAGACTATGGTCGATCAGCCCACATCAAATTTTATTGGACAAAACCAAGTCTAATGTGAGCGAATTGCATGACACTGATGAGGAATCTATTTTTTAGAGTACTTAAACCTTAATAAGGATAATGGACGTAAGGATGTGAGATGGATTGGATTATATACTAAGGTCTCAATTTGTAGAGGGAAATCCACATGCATTTGGTGAGAAAACTATTGTTATTTAAACCGAAACTTAGAAACTGACTTTTGCTAGTTATATGTTGCATTTGCCACCTCTCCAAAAGTTGGGCTACATAAATATGATTCTGAGACAAACTATAGTAAATGGGTCAAAAGACATGTTTGGCATCTCAAAAGGTACAGTTTAACCCACTTTGATACATGTCAAATGAATTATGTAAAGAATCTCAGCTCCATTGACCACTAATCTGACATCATTTGAAGTGCAACTAATATGAAGTATCAAATGCTGTTTTGGCGGTGTAGTAAAGCCTTTGATAATGTTGTTTGCCATGACATACAAAATCCTGACCCACCACCATCTTTCAGCACTCAATAGCTTATTCACCAAGAATTTATAGAAGTCCACAATAAAATATCAAGCATAAAATAGGTACTATATTGAGCTAGAGTTGCTTACTATAAGTTCCATCTTGTCCACGAAACCATTGTCTGGAGAAGACAATATCACTCTTGGATGACCACCTATTAAAAATGTTTGAAACAATAGGATTATGGAAACAGTGGAATACAAATATATGCACTGAACACACCAAGAGTGAAAGAGGAAATATTGCAAGTCTCAGAAATGACGGTTTGACTTTCATTGTAATGTATATATACGACTTCAAACTCCACAATAAAACTCTGGTTTGTAGGGTTTTTTCTGCTTGATGAGTAAATATATTGATTTAAGATGTCTGGCATTAGTTTCTGGTTTTACTAATTATGTAGAGATGCATAAATAAGATTCCATTAATATACGAGTTTAGAGTTGCTATAACGCCCATAAAAGTGCTTGTTGGGAGGACACAAAAAGAAATTTTTTACATGTGCAATTGGATTACGCCTCCAACAAACACATATATCCTCTTCAAATAACAGGAACAGCTACATTAAATCATACAGCCACAACTAAGTGCCGTTTGAATCCTATTGTTAGCATTACATATGTCAAACAGAATAACCTAAAATTTGAGCCTAAAACATCATTCAGTACATGAACAAGTGTTTATCTCAGTTCAAAAGTGATAGTTATCTTTAACTTCACCACTGTGCCATAAAACTGGCAAGAGATAAACTTGAAGGTGGCTTGTGAATTGAATTGAAATTGATTTTAACAAAAATTAAAAGACAGGATATTAGAAAAATTATATGAGGACCATATAAGTACATGCTATTAGGCATCTTAAGCAAGTTTACCTAGTCTGATATGCAGCATCAAGTGTGCCATAAACAATATCATAGTGTCCATCCAAAGAATCGACCAGCTCCAAGTCCACTGTCAGTACATCCCACCTGCAACGCTTACAAATTAGATCAAAATTAGCATAAAATTATATTTATACATATATTATATATATATAAACACACACACACACGCACGCATATGCCAAAATGAGCAACATACTCGTATCTCCATTGTCGGTCAATGTTAAATATCACTTCAAAAACAGTATCCGCACTTGCATCAACAACACCAACAGCTTTGACAAGAACTGCTTTACCATCCTATAGCATTTGAAAGCAGTTAAATAGAGTTCAATCACATCCAGAGGCAATTAAGAAATGAAATTGTGATCTAGAAATTCTTGTGCACGTGTATCATATATATCGATAAAATTCTAACGACGACAAGCTAAGAGTTTCACTCTGCAAGTGCAAACATCAAAACTCCTAGAACAATGTGACATCTCATATCGGATATACATTAGGCAACTCTAACGCTGAGCGCTACGCGACTTTCTTTCTGTCAAATATCCTTACATAGCTACATACCTCTAATAAAACTTTTCATCGGACAAAAAAGAAACTAAGAGTGGAACTGACTATTTGACTAAAAGGTTGATGTATAAATGATAATACATATTTCTTTTCTTCCACGTGAAAATTCATAAGTCGTTACATCAAATATTATTGCCACTGCACTGGAACACAAACAAAAATGAACCATATTTTCGGCATAACCCGTTTGCAACTAGATTCTATGTCTTCATTTTTGCTTTAAGGCTGGGTTTTCCTTGTCATGTTTACCACATTCTACAATGTTGGGTATGGTTGAGCAGGGAATGGACATGTATATTATTAACAAGTTATAAATTGATACCTTAACGCCAGCAACATCCTCAAATACTCTAACACCTGCAATCCCAAAGATACGAGAGTCAATAAATGTAACAGACAAAATCCGAGCTTCAATAATTCTAAAACAATGAGAAAGTATATTTTTGTCAGTTATATGCCCCATTTGCTATGGTAAGTAAAAGCCACCTGACTAGCAGGCATAAGCAATGACCTTTCAAGTTGCCTGTCAAAGTAATCGTCTCCCAACACGATTAATTAACACAGCATGCCAATGCGACTTCCTAAAATTTAAATAATTGTTAACTTAATATAATCTCTAGGTAAGTTAAAAGCCAAAATCTCAACTTATATGTCATTTTAAATTAGCTATTATATGACATTCTGCAGATGGTGACTTCATAATATAAGGCTTCCTAGTTTTTTACAGCTTTACAAGGGTTCGCTTAGAAATAGTCCATGTGCCACAACCCAGTTTCAAATTTCTAATCTGTTTATTGTATTTCATGAACTTACAAATTTAAGATGGGCACCGACAGATAAATAACCTTTTTCATTTTTTTAGAACATATAAAAGCAGCTATACTTGTTCAACATCGATCACTACTGCAGCAATAACATTGAGTATCTTTGTTGGTATAGCTGGTCTCAGAAGTGCTTAAAACCATCTCTAACCTATGACACCAAAATGGTATAAGTTCTACACTGTTTTAGTGTTACGTTCTACATTCCCAAAACCAACTCTAAGTCATTTACACTAAATTCTACATTAATGAGAATATTTTGTGTACTAAAAAACCTTATCAAGTTTTCGTAATTTTCACACCAGCAGTGATTATTCAAAGAAGAGGTGGGGGTCATAATGATACTTAAACAGGTAAGGTGCAAAAAAAACACTAAAATTTGTTTAATAAGAAGGTAAGAGAAGAAAGCAAAACCATTTACTGTGCGGACACACTTCCACTCGTGCCCTTCAATAACATCTCCGCTATCTCCTTCTAAGTTCCCTGCGGTTTGTATGTTGACATTCAGTGAGGATTGGCGCAAAAGAGTCTCCGGACCTACATACACAACGCATGTCCCCAAAATGTCATGACCTACTTGGAGAAATAATCAGCAGTTAATTACTTTTGCCGCAGGCAAAAGAGATTTTGTGGGAATTTCTAGTTATTCCAAGATTCTGGCTATCTTTGAAATTTTGTTTAGCATAACCTATTTTATTTTACTCAATTACATTTAGTGTATCTAATAATGCAGAAGTTTTCTCCGATACAAATTAGATATACTTTATATCTCCTCAGAAACAGTAGACCTCTAGGCTTGTTCATAAATAATACCTTGAGGCAAGGTTCTTTATTTTGCTGACGCCACAAACATAACAATATAATTATGAGGACCTTGCCAGACATGTAACCTAATATCTTAGGGGTCGTTTGGTTCAAGAAGGGGTATGAGGTTGGAATGAGGAATCGGGTTAAGGTGGTTTGGGGTTGAGGTATCATTTCTGATATAATGTGTTTGGTTGAGATGGAATGAATATGGTTGATTTAAAATATTTATGAATGATTAATTATTCTTAATTTTAATAAATTTAATATTTTGATATATTTTGTAGTCATTAATTTCATTTTGTATTAACAATTTACATGTAATAGTATAAATAGAGATGTAAATAAAAGAGGGGGGAAAAAATGATTCCACATATTCACACTTCATACCCACCTCCCCACTTGGGTATGAAAATCTCATATCTTATAAGTTTGAGGTATGGGTTTGAAGAAAACATTTTCCCAATCAAACACCACGTATAGGTTTAAATGGAACAGAACGCGAAACAAACGATCCCTTATAGGTTTCCTCTTTAGAGGATAAAATGAATATAATTGAGGAATATATATACAAGACAACCCACTCCACAATAGTTGATGGCAGCATAAAAAAATTGGTGAAATCAAGACCATGTTCGCTAACCTTGCCCTATCCTTATTAACTTTTTAAGACCATGTGCATAATGCCTTACTCTTCTCCGATGCCCATCCAGATCAATCCTTCATTAACCAAAAAAATTAATACAAGTGTCAGAATTATTGTTATAAACATACAAGATGGTGGTCAATATATTCTATTATGTGCCAAGGAAACTAAAATTGTACTACATTCATTTAACAAAGAAAATGTACTGCATTCTCAATATATACTTTACTTCGTGATTCAGACATTATTTTAATTTAAAAAAACAGTTACTGTCAGAAATGACCAGCATTGATAGACATCATATCAATTACATAAATTTGGAGAATTTGTTTATTTGAATTTAGCATACTCTGTCTCCTTGTTCAGTTTGTTTCTGGTACTACGGCCTCTAGACAGCTCATACTCTGCCTGTTAAAAAGTAAGGTAAATTTCAATCAGATGAATATATATAATACGAAAAACGTAAATGCACCTTGTTATACAGACACAAACACATACACGTGTATGTGTAGAGAAGAGTTGACAGTACTTCTCCATCAACAGGTAATGTAAGTAAGGTAAGATTTGATAGTCTTTCATCTTTAGCACATTAATGCTCAATATAGTTATCAAATACATACAATATATTTCAGGCGATTGGACCTAACTTGGTCTCTATATCATGAAGAAAGACAAAAATAATCTAACAAAAACCTTTTCATTAGGCAATTAAAAAACATTATACGATTGAAGGAATGAAAATGATGCAAGTAGAACATTTAATTCAGGGGCTATACAGGAGGAAAAGAGGCTCCTAGATAAGATTTGAAAGCAAACAATACAAGATAGTAATGCAAACATAACAGACTGATGCCGGAAATCAAAAGTATAAACTGATTAATTATAATGACAGTGTTTAGAGTTAATATATATAGTTCTTCAAAGAAAACCCCCAGAACAATGTTATTGTACCTGTTGCTTCGCATGATCAAATGCTTCCATCCATTTTCGAGCTTCTCCAGCAGTAGCACAAGCAATCTTCCAGAAATATACATACGAACCATGAGATATCTTACAATTTATTAAGACTTATTTCAGCTTTTTACAATAAAACAAGTGAGACGAAAGAAAAAATTGACTCGCTATCCTGGAAAGACAAAGTTAAGCTTGAACGCAATGGTGCAGGCACATATCCTCTTCAATTATCAATTTTATTACAACAAGCTTCTGTTGAGCTTAGAATTGCACGAAGCTCCTCCTATCTTACATAATATGTATCTGTCCGGATTCTGGAATATCTTAAATTTTAAATAAACAAACAGGTGATAGAGCTGAAATTTACTTACTTCTCCCTTCTTCGTCTCATCCAACCGGTTGTATAACCTCAGAACGTAAACATCCTGGAGAAAATATGTCAAATTAAAGGCACAGAAGAAGTCACGGCCAATAGGTCTTAAAAGAAGAATAAGACTGCTGCAAATTAAAGTTGTTATTCTCGTGTATTTCAGTGACAGCAAAATAAATAACATAACCAATAAAAGTTCAAATCCATTCAAAAAAATAACTGCAATGTAATATCTCCAACAATCGACTTACACCCTTGTTAACTTTTCGTCTCCCCGACTCCTCCACCATTAGTGTGTGCCCAATAGCACCTCTCCTGATCGGTTTCTGCACACAAATATGTTATATTTAAAAAATAACATCATCTTGATGATCTTGTGTTGATAGACACGTATAACAAACCTCGTGACACGATGTCTAGACAATAATGTGAATACTCATATGCTAACTTAATCTTGTTTTTCACAGAGAGCAAGATCGATGTTGTGTGTGTGTGTGTGTGAACAGAAATTAAGAGTGAATTGAGTGAAAATAGTGACAGTATAGTGGAAGTACATACAATGCCATAATGATCATGAAGGAGACTACTGCAAATATAGAGAAATCCAAGGAGACTTAATTCATGACCAATTTAATGTGAATAATTGTTTACTAAATCAACCTTGTTGTTTCACAGGCAGTATATTTTACTCCGACTTTATATACGCAACCAACTACTATCTAAAATTAACTAGTAAAGAACAAATTCGGACTAGATAATGAGTAATTAAGAGTGAATTGAGCGAAAATAGTTAGAGAGCGGTGAAATTACATACAATGCCAGGATTATCATGAGGATCTCGCTTGTACATAAGAAGGAGACTACCGCGGATGTATAGGAAGCGAAGGCGACAAAATTCGTGACCAATTTTATTAACTCCTAAATGATAAACCCATCCGAAATACTCGAAACGACCTCCTCCTCGTTGTTCTCCCTCCGGCGATCCTCTCTCTATATCTACTTTCTTCGCCATTTCAGGCGGCGAAGTCATCCTCGCTTTGCTGCGTATACTGCTCAGCTATATCTCTCTCCCTCTCTCGCTCTCTCTCACTCTCTCGCTGTGTGTACAGGTAGCTACAGAAGAGCGCGCAAAGATATGATCGCCTGTAGGCTGTCAAATAAGAGTATGTTTTTTTAATATAATAATAAGGGGTTAGGTGAGCTGTGAATTGTGATTGAAACTTCCTAATTTGACAACTAATCAACTGATCTTGATTTTATACTTAAGGAATATAACTGCCAGCAATCATGAACAATGCGTGGTTACCGGATCCTGATACCGACACCTCCCTTCGTGTCTACTTTATTTTTATTTTCTTGTCCGTTTAAATTATACTCCGTCTTCTTAAGTAGTTTGTTTTAGAGACCTGAGTTTGGCAGCTATTCTATAATACTCTTTGAAAACATAATCCCCTAATTTGTATATTAAGTTTTTATTTTGAATAAAAATTTGATTTTTAAATTTATATACACAAAAAAAGAATCTCAAAAATAAGTCCCCGAACTATACATATAAGAGTCTTAAAATGCGTGTCGAACAATGAAAAAAATTGTAAATAAATGAGAAGGACAGGGGTAGTAGATTATTTTTTTCATTAGAATAGTCTTGTCACGTATTTACCGATTATAATATATTTTAGGGATGTATTGGATTAGAATTTTAATGAATTGTTTTTTATTTGTGGATTTTAATGATTTTGATTTTGCGCGCATTCTTGATAAAATGTCGCAGAGTTGACGTAGATTCTTTAGGATTTAAGCACAATACTTCCAAAACTTCGATTTTGGTGGGATTTCAAAGAATTTAAGATACAATGAAAAATCTCACTAAATCCATCATTTCATGAAATCCAAAAAAATCCTATTTGAAAGTCATCAAATTTTAATGGATTTTAAATAATCTTAATTGAATGCCATACGATTTTTAAAGCATAGTTTAAAATCATGGTTGAATACCACTAGATTTTGTATTATAATTTAAAATCTCAATCGAATATCTCAAGATTTTAATAGATTTAAACAATTTCAGTTGAATACCTTCAGATTTTATAAATAAAAAAATTCTTTAAAATCCTAATCGCACACCCCCTTCATTTTCTTTTAATAAAATATATTTTAAATATGTAAATATAATGTGTGTTGTATATATATTATGTAATATACATTCGATACGTAAACTATTATACCAAATTCAATGGGAGTGACTATAATGGTCGGCTATATTGGATTTGTATGATATTATGTAAATATGTTGAATTTACATTTTGTTTCGATGTTGTTGGCTATAATAAATAGTTGTATTTTAAAAATAATATGTTTTTATTATTTCAAATTGTTATAAATATGTACAGTTTCAATATGTTCATTGGATGACGTGATATTTGCAACAGATTTGTAGCGATTCGACAAGTATAAACAAACATAATAGTTTGGCTATAATTATAAATAAGAGGCGAGCATGGTTGAAGTGTGATTTTTTAAAAAGATTGAATTTTTTTTTATTTTTGATATGTCAACTCACTTCTTATATAAGGATTTTTGATGGTTGGAGTTGCTCTAAACATACATATTCCACACAGTTAATATACTACTAACAGTCATATATGTTTTCTTTTAATTCAGTTAAAATTGGAAAAATGCATAAAAATATATTAAAATTATAAACTAAATGCAATTGTAGAGTATTTGCTAAAAAAAGTAATTTCGTCAATATTTACACAACAAGTAAAACTTAACTTTAAATAATACTAAGTGGAGAAAAGAATGAAAAGTAGGTGAAGTGGTGTGACCCATTGATTTTTAATGTATAAAAAAGATAGTGGAGTAAAAGGAATGTGAAAAAGGAAAAAAAAGTGGAAAAATGGTGGAACTCATTGACTATTTTTGATAAGTTTTGAAATGTAAAGGATCAGATGAAACACCTAAAAAAAAGGTAAAGAAATGGTTGGGACCGGAGAATATATATTTCTTAAATTTCGTGACCAAACTAGTTGTAAACAAATGAATGAGTATTAACTTATGTTAAAATAATGATATGCTCTTTATATGATTAATTAGAATAAATACAAAATAATTTCTATTTCGATTCAACTTGATTTGCATTCGATTTTTTAAACTTTAGAAATCAAGATTTCTTTAGGAAAAAAAAAACAAAAAACTTTAGGAATCAAGATGAAATCAATTTATTGATTTGATTTTTATTCAATTTAATCATTCCTGCTCGTGACATAGCTTTCCATTATTGAACAGCACCGCCCAAAAAACAAATACTGACATTTATGTCGGCATGAATATAATATTGTAGCCTACCGTTACGGCGATACACAGCTTATAAATGCAGGCTCAGCTCCTCAACTTTCAACACAAACTCATACACACATCTTCATTTCCGATCTTTACCATTTACATAGCTCTTTAACGTAAACAAAAAAAAAATGTCAGCACCACATTCCCTCCGAGGGCATATTCGCCACACTCATTTTCATTCCCAAACCCTAATTTCACCTCAATCAAATCCTCACATCAACCCTAAATCTGATCCGACCCGTTCTCGCCGACGTAAACGAAGCCCTAGCGTCACCGGATCAATCAACACCGCTCAATCAAGAAACAAATCTCACAATCGGACGGTCGATTCGAGATCTGGAGCCAAGCAATTGGTCAACGGACAAGTTAAGATCCTCAAACGTGGGGAGAGATTGGATGGGTTGAAATTAGGGTTAGCAAATGAAGATTGGGTGTTGTCTTCGACGGATCGGTTAGGACCCGACCCGGATACTGTTACGAAACAAATTAGGGTTTTTAATGGTTTGTATGCTGGCTCTCCTTCCGTGTTGGCGTCTCCGCCGCCGAGTTCGCTCCCGTTTCCGGCCTTTTTTGCGAAGCGGAACGATGAGGCCACGGCGACGAGTGATTTGCGTAGACTGTTGCGTCTCAATCATATGGTTTGAGATTCTGATCCGTATTATTTAGGTTGCTTTTGCTAAGTGTTAGTTTCCTTTATTTTTTCAAGAGGAAATTCGAGAGAAAAACAAATAATTTAAATTGACGTTTAGCCTTAATTACGATATGTTAGCTGTTAGTACTGGTATGTTAACTTATGATCCGTGTATTAGGTAATTAGGTGTTTTCATATTAGGCAACGTTTTGCCCTGTAATTTCATTTCTATGAATGTAGTTGCAAGTGTCGTTCTTGTGTAAAATTTGCAATATTGTAATGATAGTATGACTGAATTTATTATGATAATATTGATCATCAGAAGTGTGTTTCAGCTTAGCTTATCTGCTTCATGGTTTTTAATTTGAAGTTGTTTTTCTAAATTTCATGCGAGTGTATATATGCTTCTATATTGGAATGCTAGCATTGAGCTGATGTAGCGATATACTGTATTACAGCAAAGTCTGATGAGGTATTGTTGTGAACTTCGAACTCTTATGTTACTCTGGCTTCATTAAGGGCTTTAGGAAAAGCTGGTACTAAACGCATATTGATATGCAATAGTTTTCAAAATGAAAATTGATTTGTGCTTGAGACTAATATGCGAATGAAAGAACCAATATGTTGTTCATCCAAAATGACGTTCCCTTATATTTATACTTTTCTCCCGCACTAGCTGGATCTCTAGTACTATTTCATGTATTATTGAGCTGGAGGTAGATATAAGTTTTTCTACACATCTCAATTTACTCAAAGCAGGAATCTGCTCAAGGGAGTAGTTGTGCAAGTAGCATACAAGTTCACAAGATGAATAGCCATTAAAGCATGCAGAACCTCATTCTGTTGGTCCCTCCTTTGCATAACTGAGGTATGTTCTTAGTAATGATTTTTTACATGGAAGGAGGTTCCTTGAGCAGAAGATTGAAGAGATAGTCACATATGGTGATCTTTTGTTAAAGATTCTGATCACTGTATACTGCTGTTTTTTATCATGCTTATGCGCAAGTTTCTGCAGCCAGGGTTTTTGTTTTTACCTATCAATTTTTTTAAAAAAAGTTTCAGGAGAAGGAAATATTCTATAGTTTTCAATTGAATGTTAATATCTGTCTCTTTTGGACTATAAATTAATTTTAATTAAAAGTTTATTTTAGTCTTGTTATTAGTCTTTTTAAAAGTCATGAGGGTTCAAGTCCCTCCATCCCCAAAAAGCTCATTTAACTACTTATTATCTTATTATTTTTTTTTCCCGTTGGTAGTTCAAAATTCATTATTTTTTTTATTCACCCTACTCAATGGATCCGAGAACAAAAATTCTCTCTTATAACAAGTCTTGTGATATATGATACCCCTGTTTTAGAATGAAGTCAGTGCATACTGAGCTTGATTTTGAATGTGTCTCTCATTCATACCTCCTGTGCATATGCATTCATCATCCATAATTGCGCAATGGATTTGGTGCCTAGCAAAGGGTTCAGGATCGACATGAAGTTTGATATCTACATGAACTACTGTGATTTGTACTTGAAAAGTAAAATCACCAATTAGCACTAGCAGTCTCTTTAGGTCTTCATAATGGACTTGTTCTTTAAACTATCACCAAGGCAGAGTCATCCTGCCAATAGAAGGCAATTGCAGGCTGATTAATAATTTTAATTTATGAATGTATATGTTATCATGTACTCACAGAATTATTCGGATGTACACGGGAAAGAGCTAATTCTCACTGATGGTTAAACATGTTCTGTGGTGTGAAAATGGAGTAACGAACTCAACGAAGTGCTTCAAATATGACGTGGTAAATAAAGAATACGAAAAAGTATCCTAACCAAGTGCTCACTGGAGCGGCACATCATTTTATCATAGTAAAGGTGAAAACATTCCCCGGCAAATTTGACGCTACTGCATATAAAATTATAAACTGTACCTGGCTTCCTTAATTGAGACTAAACAGTCCATAATAATCCCATCTGTCAATGTACATACCTATATCTTGGTGAATTCTAATGGAACGCTACTTCGTTTACAAGCTCGGTTAGTAGTTCGTCGGTGAGAACCTTCTCGATTTCTATACCTATAGCATCAACGAAATCTCTCGAACCCACCCAGTTCATTTCCTTGTCAAGTAATTTTTCTAGCTCATCCTCGTATGCATCCTTTTCCTGACCTTCAAGTAGCTCGTGCAATTTATCATTGATATCACATTTCTGCCACCTGAATCCGATTCCCGTTGATGATTGTCTCACCCATGGGAATGGATCCATGAATGATCCCGGAATCTCAGATAATGCTAAATTTATGCGATCAAATAGTAGTTTCCTTGCATGTTTCAATCCAGTTACCTCCTTACAAAGCCTGTTCTCTAGATTGTCAAATACCCACGGACCCAGAGGACAATCAGGAGAATAACATGTTGACAGGATCGTGTCTGTGTCGGTATTATGAAAACCCGACTCAGTTAGCACGTCAATTATGTAGGTTGATTCCCAATACTCATGTTTATGTATCCCTACATTTTCAAATGATGTGACCGGTCCTTGCTGAGCAGCACAATCATTAAGTATGGGATCCCCTGCATACGAAGTAGATTCTCTCTTGAGTAGCTGAAGTTGCTTTTGAAGTTCTGATAGAAGCACAACAAGACAGAGTTAAAATAAGGAGAGGGACTATTAAAATCTTAACTAATACGAGGAAGATAAACTATCAATGAAATTCAATTAGTGTGAGCAATAGTAGATGTAATAATTTTTTCATGCAGGGAAGTGTAAATTTAAAAAAAATTCAGCTTCCATTAATGCAAACCAACTTCACAGAAATTCAGCACATTTTAAAAAATGCGCATTTCATGTGCATTTTAAAGCGATATAGGATTTTAGTATATCATCTAATTCTAAATTTCTAGTGCAAGATTGCATGGTAATAGAATATAAGGGAATCAAGGTGGATAAATCCAAGTACAGGGTATATAGAATATAGCAATTGTGGATGTGCCCAACAGAGTGATCTACCTGACCCAAAAAATCAGGTTGGTTGTGACTTGCAAAATATTCAGCATGGTGTATGTCAATAAATGACAATTGTTAGTATTAAATTTCTTCTCAAATCATATGTACAGTTGATTCAGCATGTGTATGTGCAAATAAATGACAATTGATATTTAATCACTTCGCGAATCACAATCACAGTTATTAATAGAACAGTGATCCAGAAACTTGACATTTTGTCCACAGATTATGCTTTTATTTTTAATCAAAATTTTCTTTTGACTTTCACAATTTCCATAATCAAAGTCGAAATACGCAAGTGGCTTACAGGTACCTTGCAGGTCAGCGCTGACTTGATCAAAGCTCTCAGGACATGATAATACATCACCTTCTCTAAGAGTAACTTCCAGAACCGAAACAGGACTCGGATTATCAGCCTCTTTGGAACTCTCTGCAGATTCTGCCTCAGCTTTAGTACGCTGCAAATTTCAACCTCTTTCAGATAGCTCAAGTACGCTACATTATATTTAACTAAGACAAACATCTAACATAAAGTTACTGCTGATCTCAAAACATCCCTACGGGGCAAAGTATATTAAATAGGATATACCATCACAAAGCACAAAGAATACAAGCGCTTTATATCTAAAATAACAGCAAATGTATATATTATATATAATTATAAGAAATACAAACACACACGTTACTATATATTGTATACCTGTGGAGTAGAATTCTCTTGATCAGCAACAAAGAAATAATCATATTTTTCCATGCATATTGATAGTTCTGGGTGCAATTCACCAGAAGCTCCAAGAAACTGGGTTCCAGACCTATGCTGAATGTTCTCTGCGTCCACAATACTAGCAGCACTACTAGGCGTCCGGGGAATTAAAAGCTGTTCATCTGGAGAAACTTTATTGTTGAGGTTGATCTCCATCGGGACCTGACTAGAGCAGCTTTCCAGTAAAGATTCACAATTATAGGCACATCTTAGATGATCAGATTGTGCTATACTCTTGCTGGACCTTGAGTTCTTGATTGTGGACTTGTCTTTCTTCTTGTAATATCTTTTTGCTCCCTTCCTTCGATACTGATTTGTTTCATTTTTAGGGATCAGCAACTTGTCATCAACATGGAATTCGCCATCTGCATTCTGTTGCTCACTTGTTCTTCCAGGCAGCTGATGAACAGATCTAGAACTCGATGACGGTTTGGAATAACTGTCATTCCAACCATCCCTACGATTTATACTGCTCATCTTGACATCCAAATTCCTATATGCATCACGAGTAGAGAGCATTTCACCAAGTGTAATTTTCTTACCATTGACCCCAACATCCCTTAACATGCTTTCTTTACTATTGTCTCTAGCATCCTTATACTTATGTGCCTTTTCCAACCTCCTCAACAATCTCTTCTTTGCCTCGCTAGTGACGAAGGATTCTCTTAAATCACAGGAAGTTGACTTCATTCCCTCTGATTCATTCGCAAAAACATTTCCAGAAAAGTCATAAAGGTCTCTCATGTCAGCAATTCCTTGAACATAAGATGGAATACTATTAATCACGACACCAATATCATCTCCCGTATTTTCACCAAATTTATTAGCAGTGTCTCTATTATTCATCATGTAACTAGAAGTGTCTCTCATATCTCTAGTAGCTTTCATGACTCGTTTTGTTACTTTTCTGGACCTGGGCTTTCTGAAGTTCACTACATCTTTACGAATTTCCATATCTCCAAAATAATATTCCGACATCAAAGTACTTGCATAATCTTTATGGTTGCTATAGTCAGAGAAATCAAAGTTAGAAGAATCAGGAGATAAAAAAGAGTTTGAAGCATTCTGCGCCATGACATAGTTTGGCTTTAGAATGACAATCCTTTTAGGGATGATGTCAGACTCGCTTTTTCTGTCTGCGGGAATGATTGATGACTTAGCTGAACTTTGAGAGCCAGGACTACCATAAGTGCGCGTCAGAAAGTCATCCACATGTATCTGCTGAGAGACAAAATCATCCTTCACTTGACTTCCCCTCTCGGCTTTCCATCCCTCAGCCTTGGTCTTCTGTTTTCCAGGATTTGATGGCTTCAAAACAGATATCTGATAACTGGTAGGAGATTTATGCCTACAAGGATGCTCTGGAATTAAGGAATCAGATTGCTGATGAAGCTCAACTTTTGGGTTTTTGCTGGCGCCTGATTTCTTAGATGTGTCTTCGAACACGTCCTTGAACTGTGGCTGCTCCACAGAGCCCTTCTGATGATAAAACTGGGCCTCACACAGGTGATCATCACTTTGTGACCTTCTTGGTGAACTTTTAAGCCTATTATTGCCAGCAAGTGTTTTTTGTGGTCTATGAATAACCTCAGGTGATGGCAACACATCGAGACCCATCAATCTAGCAACTACATTTGGCGATGTCATCTTCAAAATACCTTTATCCTTAGAGATATGTTGATTTCCTAGTATAATTTGAGCATATCAACATTAAGATAATGTGCATGACATAAAATATAACAGACCAAGAACGGAAATAAGACGACAGTATATCCTCACCATATGAACGACTATAAGTTCAGTAAGTTCAACTCAGACTGGGGTACACTACACAACTGAGGTAGAGACCCTCATAAAACTGTTATATTTTACATACTTATAAGACTGATTGTTGTAAACAATTAATCAAAATAAAAAATTGAAAACTAACGTTTAATGCTCCGGAATAATTCCCATGTCTAGGCACATGAAACAACATGACTGCACTTGAGATGCAAAGTGAAGTTATTGAAACTACATCTTACTAATTATAGCAATGAAATTTATCATACACGGGAGTAATTAATTTGAATTCATATGATATGTAGTGGAACTAAATTAATCAGCAAATTCATCAATGAAATTGAATACTCCCAACTCCATATACTCGATAAGTGCACTAGATTGAGCGATCATTTGCTTAAATTTGCCGGTTGACATACAAAATTCAGATATCATACTATGAGAGAGAGAGAGAGAGACCTCCAGCTGCATTTGTGGGGGTCGTGGAATTGTGCCTTTGATCCCTGATTCCGTCCATTTGGTCTAACTCGATCAATTAGAATACCGACATACATATAAGGGACGGGGGAGAGAGAGAGAGAGAGGTGTTTTGAGGGTTTTTTTGGTTGGGGACTGGTGGAGGGGGGCAATTTTAGCATTTGAACATTCAAAATGGGGAAGGTGGTGGAGGTAGTAGACCAGTAGTAGAATAGTGGAGTAGATAGATGGGAGTAAAGAGGGGGAGTCATGTAATATGCGTGCGTGCCCTATCCTTGCGCCCATCTGTCCCCCTTTTTCAAATCTCACCGTCTGCGGCCTTTTGCCATTTAAATTTTACCGCTTTTTCCCTCGATTTTGACAAGAATTTAATCTATTTGCTGCTACATAAATCGAGATATTCTTGTTTATTACTCCCTCCGTCCCAATCAATTATATACAGTTTTCTTTTTAGGATGTCCCATCATTTCTATACATTCCCAAAATAGCAACTTTTTATAATATTAAACACTACTACACCCACTACATTCTCCCATTATCTCCATTTTATAATCGGTTTTTCTATGGTGTGCCCATGGGCACATGCTAAGCGCGGAAAATTTTGTGCTTAGATCATTTTGATTGGCTCCTATCTCATGATAATGGTGGACCCCCCTGCAAATACACCAACCACACCAATCAAAATCTCCCAAATACAAAAATTTCCGCGCTTAGCATGTACCCATGGGCACACACTAGCCAAATCGTTTTATAATAATAAAAACACTATTACACCCACTACCTTCCTCCACTATCTCAAATCTATTATTAAAAAATATATGGGTCCCACCACTTTACCCACTTTCCATTTAACTTTACTCATTTCTTACACTTTTTCTTGGTCTCCGTGTCCAATCCCAATGTATATAACTCACCGGGACGGAGGGAGTACCGCTCACTATAACTTTAATGTTAAATGTAAAATGATTATAAATTGAAGAAGTTATAATTTTCTTGTAACATCAGAAATTGTAGGGCAAGAATATCCTTAAAAAAATTTCGAAAAATATTATAAAAAGGGAAAAGAACGAATATTTTAAGATAAATTTTTCTTTAAAAGGATACTCAAAAGTGGAACGAGGGAGGGAGCGGTGAAGACGTGCAGTCGTCGAAACAACGAAATTATTTTTTCCTTTCATCATCATTTTTATTGTAATTATCCTTTCCTTAATGAATACTACTAGATTAAAAGGTGGAAATTGAAAACGTAAATAATTAAAGTCTTTCTGTTGTTGTCATTGTTTTGTTAAGTGGTTATCATGAAAAGAGTCTTGATCGATTATGTTTTCAAATTGATAAAATTATAAACAAATAACACACAATTTATAATCAAATCGAGTCTGTTTGATTTTAAAATTTCACATACTCTCAATAATTTCAGGATGGAGTGAGCTTATAAAAAAAATCAGGACAAAGGGAGTAACATATGGAGTAGGGAGGTATGATGGATTTAACTGAGATACGAAATCTATGAGCACCCGTCATACGGAGCTGCCGAATATGACAGCGAAGCCAGCAAAGTAGCGGCTAGCGAGAACGAATCATTGGGTCAGAAGGATGAAAGCCCACAAGTGCTGCGAGTTCCGAAGTAGGCCATCTATATAATATGAAAATGTTCTATATTTTGTACGTATTATTTGACATTCTGAATTTTAGGTCTGTATGTTATTTTGTTTTGTACCAACACGTTAAAGTGCTTGACAGGGCCTCGTAATGAACTGCAAACGAGGAAGAGCGTCGAGAGAAAATGATTACAGCATTGTCGAGAGAAAATGGTCCTCAGAGTTTTATTTCGGGCTTCGACAAGATAAATAAGCCGGAAATGATCACTATTCCCAACTAATTGGCCACCCATTATATCAAAATGTCTCACTTTACCCACTCATCTCATCAGGGACTCGTTTAATCCACTATAAATCAAATATATATCATTTTACTCACATTTCTATTTATATCTATTTACTTAATCATTTATAAAAAATCAACTGTTTGTTTTTTTTACTACAAAACCACCTTGATTACCTTCATAATTGTCTCTATTATTTATCAGAATAATTTAGAATTTTCTAAGGCAACATACTTAGGGTGATCACATAAATATATATATTTATTTCTAAATATTTTTTTTAATAAATAGCTATGCTGCTTTTTTAATTTCCAAATTATTTTGATAAATACTAGAGACAATTATGAAGGTACTCGAGGTGGTTTTGTAGCAAAAAAACAAATGGTTAATTTTTGATAAATGATTAAATAAAAATGTATGAATAGTATTATGGGTAAAATGATATATATTTTGTTTACAGTGGCTCAAACGAGTCCCCGATGAGATGGGTGGGTAAAGTGAGACATTTTGACGTAATGAGTGGCCAGTTTGATATAAAACCCTTTCTTTTAATCAGTAGTTGTTCAAATGGATAAATAACTAGACTAGAATACATAAAAAAAAAAAAAAAAAAACTAGACTAGAACGTCGAGACATACAAGCGACAATCTAATAAATAAAACGTTTACTTTGTGACTAACGTGCCTTAGCAACGATAATTCAAGTAAAAAATACATTTGATTAGGCATACGCATATAGCATGTGATTTCGAATCCTGCTCTCCACTAGAAACGCTCCACGAGGCTGGGAGGACTGTGCCTGTGCCTGTGCCTGTGCAAATCAACACATGCGACAACCGAAGTCCCACTTTAGGATTATTTTATGTATATACTACCGAGTCATTAACCAATCCAAATTTTTCCATTTTATTTCTTCCTCTCTGTGTCCTCTCCGATCTAACAATGCAAGAGTAACACTCTAAAATTTGGATTAGTATGGATCTAATAAAGATTTTCTTCCCGTAACTTAGGTTTAGCGTGGTTTTTTGTTTAGAACCTCACTCACTCACACCACATCTTGAGAAACATAGAGCATGTTCGGTTTTCATTTTGTAGATCATGTTTGGTTTATATTGAAGTACATATTTTGAGAAAGTATTAATTCTGTTTGTACACTGATGTTAAATATTGTAGCTCACTCATTAATACGGTCTATATATTCTATATCAGCTCTTCAAAAGTGATATTATACTGTTTTAAAATTTGGAAAAAATAAAAACAGGTTTCTTTCCATGAAGGAGCTGAGTGAACTTTGCAAGATTCATTTCATTTTTTTTAAAAAAAAATTGCTTTCTCCTCCAAAAACTAAAAAAAAAAAAAATGGGACATAAAATGTATTGAAGTAAATTTGATACTTTTCGGGATGAATAACACCACAATGAGCATTTTATAGTAATCGCTATTAATAATTTGAATCATTAAAAATTGCTTAACAGCAAAAACATTGACCAAAGCTGTCATTTTACCTTCGGAATATTGTTTAACCTATAAAGTATAAACTATGTACACGCATGAGATCTACGTAACTATTATTTACCGAACCTTTTTGAAAAGTTTAATACCTAAACCTACAGGTGGATGATTTTATACGTTAATGCATATCCAAATTCCGTATTAAAATCAATGCAATTAAATATGTCGAATAGAAATTACACATGTTCTCTCATCACACGCATTTTTACTATAAATTTATCGAAAAGGTGAAAAGGTCGTATATGCTATATTTATATATAATGTTATGCGTAGCCACGTTCATATACTACACACTCCATTTAATAAACTACGAATGATGACAATGTATTTAAATTTATTATCCTTTGCGCGGATCTAGTTTCGTTTTCATTTCGATCTCGTTTGGGAAATGGAATTATTTTATAATAATTTGACGAGATGTAGTAATTTGTTGCTACAAGTGTCATCCGTATTAGTTGAATATATAGATTTTGTCTCACCAATCCCAACTACAGGGACTTACTGTTGCCTCTTAGAAAACAATGGAGTCACGAGTCCCTTCGGTATAATTTAGACTTAGCGTGCAGGTAATTAAGACGAATATCAGTATATCACCATGAAATCGGATTTTATATAAAAATGGCCACTCATTGCGTCAAAATATCTCGCTTGACCACTCATCTCGACGGCGACTCACTTAAAACACTATAAACTAAGTATATATCATTTTATCCACATCACTATATATACCTATTTATTTAATTATTTATCAAAAATCAATCGTTTGTGTTTTTACTACAAAACCACTTCAAGTACTTTCATAATTGTCTCTAGTATTTATCAAAATAATTTGAAAATTTCTAAAACAACATAACTATGTAATTAAAAAATATATAATTATAAATATATATTTATTTGATCATTCTAGCTATGTTGCTTTAAAAATTCTTAAATTATTTTGATAAATACTAGAGACAATTATGAAAGTATTCGAAGTGGTTTTATAGTAAAATGACAAACGGTTGATTTTTGATAAATGATTAAGTAAGAGCAACTCTAATGCAATGCTATACTTGGTTCTATTGCTATATTATAACATCAAAAATAAAAAAAACTCAACTCCAAAGGGGTGCTATATTTGGATGCATCCATGCATAGATGCAGTTCTATATTTGAAATCAAGGATGGATCCATCCATGTTGCCACACCCTTGGTTCTATATTTTATTTATAGAAGTTAGGTAAAAGTTAATGAGTTGGTTAAATTTGAAAGTAGTTATAGAACTTAGCTTTGAAGTGCAAGTTTTATTTTAGCACAAAAAATATTTTTTGATGCTATATTATAGCAATAGCAATAGATATATAGCATCTAGTACTGGACTTGCTATAAAGAGATATGAATAGTGATATGGGTAAAATGATATATAACTGGTTTATATTGGCTTAAATGAGTCCTCGATAAGATGGGTGGGTTAAGCGAGACATTTTGAAGTAATGAGTGGCCAGTTTGATATAAAATCCCGTGAAATATATCCTAGTGCAAGAAATCTATCGATCGAGTTTAAAACGAGTTTATTTGAATCAGAGTCTAGTATGAGTTTCAAAATTTTCGATAATCCGGATAATATTTAACCGTTATATTAGTAATCTGAACCGAATGAAATTTCGTAATATTTCGAAAAAATTCCACTCATTTTGACCCCCTGCCCATCAGATGTACATGCTTAACATCTCTAGCTAATCTAATACATAACCGTTTCATTCGAGCAACCCATGATTTATTGATAATAAATTAATAACGATGATGGATAAATTTTTCAAATTAAAAATCCGGCTTAATTTACTTTAAAGTGTATAGTTATTCTTGATAAAAATTCGTACATAGATTTCTCGAAGAATAATAAATAAAATTAAAAGAACATAAGAGTATTTGTCTGAATGCAGTGGAGTCAGAACAAGCCATCCGGTCACAAGGAAACAACAAAGCATCTTGCAGTTACTGTTTTAGCAGAATACCCTCACCTTCTATTGACATTTTTTTCATGAAAACACAGAAAGTTTGATATAAACAAACGGTTTTTTACAAAACGTTTTTTGGCAAAACGTATATATATGGTTAGATAGCAAGCACGTCTTAATTTCAGAATAATGAATAATATGTAGCCTTCAATACAAAGTGATAATATACTTATCACTTCAATAATATAATATACAATTAAAAAATGGTTTATTAAATAATATAATATCCTTATAATTAAAATATGGTTTAATAAACTAAAAAATATCAAACAAAGTGATAATTTAAAATATAGTACTACTCCATTTTAAGTCTATGTTGTCTGACGTTTTGATACGTACTTCTAAGTCTTTTCACTTTACATTTAAAATTAACATTTTAAAATTTTTCAACAAAAATATATAATTAATATTATAATTTATAAAATTAAAATGCAAAATTAATAATTTTAATTATAGGTCAAAAAGTTCGAGAATATAAAAAAAAACAAGCCGAGTACAAAAAAACAAACCGAGGGAACAGTGCCAAATATAGCAAAAACATTTAGAAAAGTACAGAAATGTGTAGTTTGTCAGTTTCTCTTTCTGCGTCAAATCTATACTAGTGCAAGAACTAGTTGTATATATACATACACAACCCAGCTGCTCCGATTTACCTTTCCCAGGAAACCCCCATACTTGTCTGTTCTCTTCATTCCTCTTCATCACCGGACAATAACACTACACCAGTACTCTGCGCTCACATATATATATGATCACTTTATATCAAACTTCAAATCTTCTTCTCCTTCTTCTATACAATCTGTCAGTGGTTGCTAAGCAGACAAAAAAGCCTCTAAAACAACGCATCAACCATCTCAACCACAAACAACTCTGGTAACTTTGTCTCTCTTTTATGTCACCTCATTTTCATATCTGCAATTCATGCTTTATTTTCAAGGCCCTAACAAAAATAATTCTTTATTTTCCACGCCTGATTATCGAATATCGAAATAACTAATTTAATACACCTGCGTCTACCTGAGTATCGAATTATCGGCTCTTTTTATACGATAAAATGTTAAAAGAATTAAAAAGGAGAATATTATTGCTGACAGTTCTCGCTTTGTACCTGCATATGTAACATATGCATGTTATTTGCAAAATATCTGTTTTATTCTTTCGGTTTATTTTATTTTTCTATTTCCATGTGATATTCTTCTTCAGAAGCTGTCTCCAATTACATCCGCAACTTGACGACTTACTTTATTCCCAGTTGAACACTGTTTTTAATCTGATTTATTACCAAACCCCCTCTGCTTCAGATTTTAAATGGCTTGGAATTGTTTATGACAAATTGCACCCTGCCAAATTTTGATTAAGCACAGTATAAATAGACTTTGATCTGTAACTGAGTCATTTCTCACATAATTTTTGTAGCAGGAGCATTGGATCAACTCAAATCTTGAGGTTCCTGATCGAAAAGATGACTCGAGAATGCGATAAACAACCAAAGGTAACGGTCGAAGATATGATACATGTAACTGAAGTTGTTCTTATGCAAGAGTACAAATTTGTTTATTTTTTGGAAAATTGTGGTGCAGGCTTCATGGTCAAAGAAAGTAGTGAGGAAATGGCTGAATATACAGAGCGGTGCTGATGAATTTCATTCGGATCAGTCAATTAAAGGTACGTCCGTCTTAAACATTGTAAGCTTTTTTGTTAGGCTCGTTAACGGGTTTTAATATATGGACGTTATAATATTTAGTTATGTTGCAAAGAAGAGATGGAAGGATGAGCTATTCGGGCGAAAACAGTTGTGCGATCGTGCCTGAGGAGTTTTCCGGTATGTTCTGGTGGTCCAGAATAGTTTTCCTGTGGTCTTGTACTGTGCTGTTGATCAAAGAAGAACTGAACGCGTTTTCAATTAGTTGGTTGAAGCTTCTTCTTGTTATTTTTGCCAAATTTTTGAAACATGGTTTTGAAAACTGCACCATTGCTAATTTGACTAATACATTAAAACCAAGTTCACAATGAAATTTTATACATAAGTTGACTCCAGCACAATTATTTAAGCCCGTGTCTATAATTTCCAAATTTCCTTGCTCTCATGTAAACTGTAGTTGGATAGTAAAAAAGGCGAAAATTCTGTGTAGTCTACATGTCTTTGTTTTGAGTCAAGTTTTACTATTGAGTCAAGAGATTCATGTAGTCTATGCTTTCTAAATTTTTGACCATACTATTGAGCAGAAGAGTGGCTGATAGAAGCAAAGGATCAAAGTAATGGAATTTCAGACCTTAGTCCAGAGATACCGCTGATCGACAATCCACTCAGTCTGAGGTGAGTTCATATCATGTTCTGCAGTTGAATCTCTGTACACAGAAACCGGCACAGTACTTGGTTAATATTATAATGAAACTGTAAATAGCAATCCCTGATATTTTTAAGCTCGACATGGCTATGCATATAAATAATACAACTACGCTCTAAATTTGATTTAAACTAATTAGATATCATATCTTCCTTTGAAAATCACGCAGATTAGATCCATTATCCTGATATTTAATTCAAAGGCTATATCTGTCTTCGAAATGGTATTACTATTTGTAGTATAGTGGATACTTAAAGACAAGATAATTTTTAAATTTTAGATATTGAGCAGATGATAAGATTGAATATAGGAAGCTAACAAGGGGTTTATTTCTGCAGGCTGGCGGTGGGGACATGGAATGTAGGAGGAAACTCCCCGAACGAGGACTTGAACCTGAACAATTGGCTAACTACTCATGCCAGCGCTGACATCTATGTTCTTGGGTACTATAATCTTCTTTGTCCATCGCTCCAGTCAACTTGTCTATATTTTTAGCTTTAGGACCAATTTTCGTCATTTTAGTTTAAACTCAAGTCGAGTTAATCTATTTTTGGTTTTTGCTGTACTATATAGCTTTTGTTCTATAACCTGCTGCCTAATTTTTTTTTTCAACCCTGTCATATATAAACCAGATTTCAGGAGATAGTGCCTCTGAATGCTGCAAATGTTCTAGGTGCCGAGGATAGTGGTCCAGCAGCAGAATGGCTTTCAATTATTCGACAAGCTCTAAATAATCAGAAGTCTGGTCCACAAGTCCCGGATTGTTACAATTCCACCCCTGATGCTGAAGTCAGCGAAGAACAAACATATCCACTTAGCTTTCTAAGAGAAGATGAAACCAGCCAAGAATATTTTGCAAGGTCTTTAAGTTCTGATCCTAATTCAAGCTCCAGCGAAGAAGATTCGCCTAGTCCACCTTGCTATTCAGTAGGACAAGAGAGTCTCCTGCAAAGTGATTATACATTAGTAGCAAGTAAGCAAATGGTGGGACTCTTTCTATGTGTGTGGGTTCGCTCAGATTTGCATCGTCATATCAGAAATCCAAAAGTATCCTGTGTTGGAAGAGGCATCATGGGGTACCTTGGCAACAAGGTAGTCAAGCATAAATTTTCAATTGTAAAAGACTATAAATGATATATTAATGCTAGATGTATTTAATAACATGCTCGGATAAAGCGCTATAAGCTTCTTATTTAATTATCCGTATTTTCTGGATTATTGTAGGGTTCTATATCGATGAGTATGGCAATGTACAACACAACATTTTGTTTCGTTTGCACTCACCTGGCTTCTGGACAGAAAGAGGGAGACGAGGTAAAAAGAAATATGGATGTCATGGAGATATTGAAGAAAACTAAATTTCCTCATTCATGTCGAGTTCCCAGACAACCAATGTCTCCTGATAGTATTCTGGATCATGAGTAAGCTCTCAGTTACTATTGCTCTCTTTTCAATTAAATTTAAAGAGAAGATAAATTTCATGTACATGTGTTCTGCACACATTTTTTAGTCTATCTGCTTCATCAACCACTGTACATTATTCTGAATTATTCTTCCTTTCAATCTATGTAGTAAGATCATCTGGCTGGGAGATCTAAATTATCGACTTGCATCTGGTGATGAAACTAATGAGTTACTGGACAAAAAGGACTGGCAAGCGCTCTTGGAGAAAGATCAGGTAGAACATAATATATTTGCTAATTTTTGGGTTCTCTTTACTCTATTTATTCGCCGTATCTTACAGTAATTACTGCCCCTTTTGCGGACTTTATTAAGCTAAGGTCTTCTAGAAGATGAAATGAGTTATCTGTGATCATTTGTCAATTAAAAAGCGAGTATATGAACAATTAATTTTCTAATAGATGGTTTGGCTACTTCCAGTTAAAAGTAGAGCAAAGAGCCGGTCGTATATTTGAAGGATGGGAAGAAGGTCGAATAAGTTTTCCTCCAACCTATAAATATCTTACCAACTCTGACGATTATGTGGGACAAACCTCCATTTCTAAAGAGAAACGACGAACTCCTGCTTGGTGAGGTTTCAATTTTCCTTTTGATTAGTCAATAAAAGGTTTCTATTTATTCAAACAAGTATACTGTTCATTGCTTATATTACCTGCATAATGTTCAGATGCATATTCACCTGCTTCGTGTGCTTATACAATACATATTTTGTACCTATTTTCGCTTATGCACGTCACAAAAATGTATTAAGTCTTAGCTAACACAGATCTTTAACATTAGAGATTGACTTGTCTATGCTTTTTCTAGTTTTCAATATACACATTTGTTGTATTCTTCACTATTGCGTTAGGTAGAGTATGCCACTGGCCAGTTAGCAAATTGTATTGTTTTTCCTTCTATTTTCTCTATATTTTATGATGTTAAAGTTGGTCCTTGTGAACAATTTGAGGAGTTTGTACTAATTGAAATGCATTCATATCTGTGTTCGGTTGGTAAATATAGATTGATATATAATAATGTATTTTGGACATTAACAGGTGTGACAGAATACTGTGGAAAGGAGGACTAAAGCAGATATCGTATGAAAGGGTTGAGTCCAAGTTCTCAGATCACAGACCAGTCTGTTCACTATTCTCGGTCCAAGTGAATGCACCAAATAAGTTAACTCAATAAAACATCCAGGAGACCTTGAGGGCTTCTCTTAGAAGTATCGTTGCTAAGAGAAGTACGAAGTTGCAAAAAAAGCATTACTTATGTTTCTGGTCACAACTTCCTCAGTATCCAGTGAGAATTTTAGAACTGCACATATGGAATCTTATAACTGCCAAAAGTGAGTGACTGTTCCCTGACACCTGGACAAGCAACAGGGTGGATATACCTGATCATATATGACTCTCAGAAACTTAGCCGGATGTAAGAGGGATTGCAATATTGCATGTATTTGCAGTGTGGTTTAGCTTCTATATCATTGATACGATGACTCAGATACTATGAAAATACTTTTACCTTGTTGATTCAGGGCAAGTATATGATATACACCTACAAGTGATGATGATGCATTGGTTAGTCCAGAACATTTGTGCATAGAGTATGCATAAATATAAACCAAACGATGGCTAGATGCCTGCTGCTCAGGCTTTCCGTTCCATAAGTATTCCTTTCACAACTTCTGCAGATGCGCGTGTTTTCTTGTTGAGCTCGAGAGAGAATTAGTTTATCAGGGGGAATTAGATTAAAGGTGAATGGTAAATAGTTTTGTAAGCTAGCCATAGAGGTAGCAGTATGTAGAACAGACGGGAAAATTGTATAGATTGTTCATTTTCTCATCAGTTGTCAATTAATTGGATAATTTCTGCCTAAAAATCTGTTCTTATTTCATCGGATTATATTACATGTTCTCAAGACTTAAGTTGCTTGTATTTGACAATGTGGAATATGACGAGAATTACTTGAATAAATTGCTAAATCTCTTCCCCTTCTACTTTATGTACTGCGTTAGATTTTCTCTGGACTAAGATTTTCAATAATAATTTTTTAAACGCTTTTAATAAGCTAGCGTCTTGTCTGATTCCCAGTCTTCTTACTTCCTTCATCTTCTGCATTCTCTTCAGTAGACTCAGTTATGGTTATAACCTTTTGATGTTTCTCATCATCATCGTTACTCGCTTCTATAATTTGTTCAGATTTTGCTGCTTTTCCGTCGTCTATAGACAGAGACTCGGGCTTGTAATCTTTGCTCTTACCCCATACCACTAGGTAAAGTCCTGCAACTATCACGACGGCTCCAATTACCCTGTGACAAACTTATGCAGATTAGTAAAGAATTTTTTTCTGGTATAAGTTATAAAAGGGTCTTTCTGAACTACTTTTGACTTAGGTGGAAGATTTTTGTACCTTCCCAGGTACATTTGTTCGCCTAAGATGAAGGATCCGAGGACAGCGACAATGATCATGCTTAACGGATTAAAAGCTGTCACGAAAACAGGTCCTCTGTCTTTCATTATTATCCCTTGCACATAATAAGCTAGTCCAGAACAAAATACGCCCTGCACATTGTATCAAGAACATTGTAAGATTTTATATAATTAACAAGAAGATATAAAATTATGTGGATGCTTCTTTACACTGTAGACAGCTGCCAGTAGTTTAGTGTCCAAGTTCAAGGCCCAAACTGCGGCGTTTCCCCTCTCCATTACAAAGGCCACCGCAGCCCCCTCAACCGTGCCCATCAGGCATATCCAAGCGGTGAGAGAGAGCTCAGCAGGATACGTCTCTAGCGTGATTGCCTGGTGAAAGAAACGAACTTGTAGTTATTACAGTAATTAAATGTGGTATAATTTAATTCTAAAAGTTTTAAGTGCACCAAATAGATTTGCACCTGGAGAACCATGAAACAAGCCCAACTGAAGCATCCAACAGTGATCATAAGCGAACCTCTTACTGAATGTTGAAGATCTACTCCGCCACTTCCTTGGAGTTGATGAGTTCTTCCTCTTGTCCATATTAAATCGATGACTGGCCCTTTGACAAGTGTCATGAGCATGGCTCCCCCGACAGTAGTCAGTGTGCCGCCTACCTTTGCTTGGCTTCTCATACTTTTCAGTTTAACCTTCTCAAGCCTATGAGAAATCATATGATAACTTATTTAATCAGATTCTGCCGGAAGAATGTGTAATAATGGGTCTGCTGGTACTATGTCTATGAGCACAATAGTGAATAGTGTACCCGAAGATGCAAGCAATGACAAATGTTATGGCAGGTAAAACGTTACACATAGCGGCTGCAAATGTTGCAGTTGTGTTTTTCATCCCCATGATGTAAAGATTCTGGTCAATAACTGGTCTGCAGAAATAAGAAGTTACATGATTTATGACATTATTAATTTAAAAGAGTTGAGTAGGTAAGTCAGGTGTTAGTGGTAGAACTTACTCTAGTAAGCCAAGAAGCATGATCTTTCCAAACATTGCTTTGGTCATCTTTGGTCTTACTTTCCTGTACAAAGATTACTTTCAGTGTCTGCATGCTTAGAGTAACTGGAGAGAGAGAGAGCCGGGGGGGGGGGGGGGGGGGGGCGAGAGAGAGGGAGGGAGAGAGGGAGAGAGAGAGGGAGAGAGAGAGGGAGGGAGGGAGGGAGGGAGAGGGGGAGAGAGAGAGAGAGAGAGAGGGAGAGAGATACTTGTCCAGAATGATCGCAAAAGGAGCAATTACAATGGTGGCAATAGCATGACGATAAACAACAAACACATAATTGCTCATCCCTTCATTCAAAGCGGCTTTGGAAAGGATATCCATTCCTGCTAGCCCGAACTGCAAGAAAAGAACAGCAAGAAAGGGCTTTGCTCTCATAAACACTTTGCTCGCAGACATCTTTTGGTGTTCACGCGATAGCAACTTAGTTTCTTCTTCAATGCTTGCCACATTATATAGTGGATGTAAAACCAGCCAAGTGCCTTTAGTAGTTAAATGCTATATTATTGTATTTTAGGTAATTCAAGCAATAGCAATGTAATGACTTCAGCAATAAAATGCTAATTATTGATAAATCGTAGAGTACTTTCAGGAACCATATCCTGATAATGGCTTCAGCAGACATTAAAGAAACTTTAGTATCTCAATTAGCTTGTGATTAAGTATAAACTTGTTTTTCCATCTTATCTCCTCTAAGCATTTCAGTTTTATTTTTGAATGACAAGCGATGTTAAGAATGGTTCCCGCATCAGATTCATAAAAATGGGAGAAGTTTGTGTAACACGCCAGTCACATCGGTGTAAAGATATTAGTTCAGTTTATAAGCATAAGTTAATAAGTACTACTATCAATTGCACCAACAAATCATGGTCTTTTGGGGCATGTGATGGGCTTGTGTATTATTTTGATTTATTTTCGGATTCGGAGTTCGGGACTTGACCGATTTTCAAAAAAGCCTCGGGATTTGACGGCCAGACGTCCTGCATGAAAGAGTGTGGAGATTTTAGTTCAGTTTACAGACATAAATACTACTACCAAGTGCACCAATCACATTATCAAGTACAGTTTGCCACTGTGTTCCATGGATTGAGAATCACGATAGTGAATTTTATACGATACTAAACATAGTGGTGTTTACGCAGGACATAATGGCGCATCAATAATGTCAGCAACTTTTTCGGAACAGGAAGTCTGTAGGAAGAAAATGCAGGGATTAGTTTAGGCAGTGGGATTACAGATATGGAAGCATCCCCTGATTAGAATTTGTCACTTGATTCCTACACAAAAGTCGAAAGGCATTTGAATCCCATTATTGATACTTTGCTCTATTATTATGCTTTATGCAATGTGCATCGGCATTGCACCAAACACTCCACTTCCCAAGTGTTAAACTCTTTCTTTATGTCTCTGGAATCTGACCACCCCTTATTGTAATCCGTTTCTATAACAAATCATGTTCGGAATTCAGTTGGCAAATCGAAATTCTTAAACTAGTATCTGAGTACTTATTTCAACCTGGAGTTTTCGCGGAAACATTCCTGTTTGGTGTATGCTCTAGTTGTTTCTCATAAGGCGTTAGGCGAAACTGATCGGTTTTGCAGTTCAGTATGCTTCTGCTGAAGCCTGTCTTAGCTCGCAGAGGACAGAGGTATCCAAATTGTTAAGTTTGTTTGGCAGAAACTAAAAGTATGTGGAATGGTCCTCAAATAAGTTTTGTTTGCATGCAATAATGCAACGTAGATATCACTTACGTAATTGTGTGAGCGTGCACATATGCAACTTTACTGATTCATTGGCGAGGGATACTGGAATGGCATTGACCAATCACAAGTGAGGAATTGGGACTTTATGGACCCTTGTTTCGTGAAAAAGGATTTGTTTGGGGAAATTTTATATTTACATAATATTTTTTAATATAAGGTGTTTATATTTAATATGTGTTTGATATTTATTGAACACATTTATTTGAATAAATAAATCACTTATTTCTGGAAAAAATTACGTATATATGTTACTTTTTTTTTTTTCAGAAATATTATTTCTCAAATAAATGAGATAAATCAAACATGATGTATATATTTAATATTTTTAAAATGCAAATTACCAGTTCGAATATATAAACTTTTATTTACGCAAGATATGTATTTTTTATGTTGAATTTTATTACTCAACCAACAAATAAATAAATAATCTTATCTATTTTTCTTTTTTGCAGTCAAAGACATCACAGTGGAAATGGTTATCAAACTTTCACTTTCTCGCACCACCATATTTTGTGTTGGCAAGTGGAAATCCGTCGTTGCAAATATTTGTTTCTGCTGCTTTAATCATTGATATAATCAATTTTGTTTATTGGTTGATAAAATAATTCAAATAAAAAGAAAACTTTATGATTTTATCCATATGCCATCGAATCCCCAAGTACTATCAGAGCATCATTCGAAATATAGATAAGATCCTGCTGAAAAATCAAATCATAATCTACTTTGCTGTTAAACCTTCCTCACCCAGACGGTACTGGCTTTGAGCAGGAACTGGTCGGAATAAAGTTAGCGACGTTTCTTGCACTAACAAAAAATGATAGCTGATTAGGCCCCAACGGGAAGGGAAATATTTGTTCCTCTTTTGATTCGGTTTAGCAGTCAAAACGAAAGCTGCTTTTCAAAACAGCATTATATATCTCTGTTTACAAGTGCAGAAATTGCAAGAAATATCTTAAACTAAATAACGCGAAAACCTGTACCCATCGATTTACCAATATATGAACTACTGCCCCAATACAATCTAGTAGTAAGCAAGGATCGATATGAGCACCTTAACAGCAAGATGATTGTTGAGGAGCTTGAGTGGGCTCGGCTGCCTTATTAATGCTGACCGTTTGAGGCTGCAACAATTAAAATTGCAGCTTAATGATCAGATTTTTAGATCATGTACTGGAAATATAAACAAGGCCAAGAATAGCAATAGACGAGTCTGGATGTTACTTGCAAACAATGGAATTATTCTCATAACTGGACAAGTTTGTGAAATTTTTATTAATGATGTTGAAATACTGCACAATAACAGTGCCAGTCCAAAGTAATTATCTGATATTCACAACATAGGTAATGTAGTCAAGGTTCCATAGAGGTACTAGTTATTTAGTCGTACCTGGGGCTTTGAGCCAGTTTCATCAAGTCTTTTCCTTATGTCCTGGGCAATTGAAATGAAAACCTCCTCCACGTTCATGTTTGTCTTTGCACTCTGATTAAAAATATATCACCAAACATGAAGGACATAAAGTCAAGCAAAGGTAACAGCATCATATTTTTTTAGGAAAGAAATCTCAAGGTGAGCTATAGCAAGCCTACTCACAGTCTCGAAGAATTTAATCCCATATTCATCAGCAAGTGCTTGGCCTTTTGAAGTAGGAACAACCTAGAAAAAAGGACGTTTCATTTAATTGTACTGACAAAGCCAAGTACAGATAAAGTGCAAGACAAGGTTGGAGGTAGACTGGGGTAGAGAGAGGGGGAGGGAGGGGAGAGGGGTGAAGGGGGCGAACGGGTGAGGGGGAGAGGGAGGGAGAGGGGGAGGGGGAGGGTGGGAGGGAGAGAGCGCGCAAGAGAGAGAGAGAGAGAGGACCCTTAGACTTTCATCCATGTCAGCCTTGTTCGCAATTAGAACCTTATTTACATTGTCAGAAGCATGCTGCTCAATGTTGCGAATCCAGTTCCTAATATCTAACAATGTGAAAATGCCATGCAACAAATAGTAAGAAAACTATATAAACATTTTGAAACACATTTTAAACAGAACAAGAGTAAAAGAAGGGCTGCGGAGGAGGGGGAGGGACTGCTAAACTGGGAAAGATTATATATTTCCACCGAGTCCAGTTAAATGAAACATGAAAATAATTTGTTGAATTATAAAAACAGAAAATGGATTTACTGTTGAAGGAAGATTCATCAGTTACGTCATACACCAGCAGAATACCCATGGCTCCTCGGTAATAAGCTGCCAAATAGTGGAACAATTTTAGCGTAAACTCAGATCAGGAAAATGAAACGATGAAGCTTTCCAAATTCTTTAAAAAAACTTAAAAAACTTCTAAACTAATTCAGAAGAGTAAACGCCGGCGCTGGCTGTCCGGCTCAGTATATTATACTGCCAAAGAAGATATATATCCTACACCAACATATTTAACCAGAAAAGAAATTGGCATGATCAGTTGGTCATAAACTTTTCAAGTTCAAAAGCTTGACCCAAGGTTATCATTACAGCCAATAATTAAGTGGCCCAAATTTTGTGATTAATAATGATCCATTATGATACAGAATGTTAAAGTTATATAAATACAAAACGGAAGCATTGAACTTACAAACACCTCTAATTATCTTGTTTAGGACAGAAGTAAAATGATATGGCTCATCACACTTACCAGTGGTGATCGTTCTAAATCGCTCCTGGCCAGCAGTGTCCCAGATTTGCAGTTTGAGACGTTTTCCATCAAGCTCGATTGTTCGTATCTTAAAATCAATGCTATATAAGATTTGTTATTAAAAAAAAAAATGCTATATAAGATTTGAGTTTTTTAGTAAAGAGTTCAAGATAAAATTATAAAAGGTTATATGATACTTCAAAAGCTGAAAATACCAACCCAATGGTTGTTATGAAGCTAGTGTTGAAGGAACCATCTGAGAACCGTAAAAGGAGGCAACTCTTGCCCACACCTGTATATATTGACTCATCAGGTGAAACTGATTAAATTTTAATCCAAGTTAAACACATGACTTACATTTCAGTTTGCAACACCATATATGAAGATGGAAGGTATATCATCTCTCTTTGCATTGATCTCAATGCACAAAGTATGAATCATCTAACAACTAACATATTGTAAAGCATGTATGTTGTATAAAGAACAAAAAGAGTTTCATACTTTTTCTACTATTATATCCTTATTACTACTGAACTTGTTCGAATATGGATATCTATCATATACAAATTTTGCTAAATGTAACTGTAGCATTGTAACTATTTTGGTAAAAACAGCTAAAAAAACCTGAGCAACATAACTCAAAATGCTATATTATTTATTTAGCAATGATGTAGGAATTACTTACAAATTCTATTAATGACATGTATAACATCTATCTTGAAGTAATGATGCAATGCAGTCATCTCCTCCCTCCCTCCCTCTCTCTCTCTCACACACACACACTCAAAACAGTTTGCCTACTATTTTTCATAAATTTTGTGTGTGTCTGATAAGTGTCATATTCCCGATGTATTTTAAAACTATGACTTCACAGACAATTTGAAGACGAGTTCTAAACCAGGCAGAGATGTATATGAGTTGCTCATTTGTAAGCCAACTTAGTAAATATACAATATGAAAATTTAACATCACGTGCCACTAGTTTGTTGGAGCTTCTTTATTAAATACCCGGAATCAAGGACCGCCCTAGTGCTTGAAGGGGTCTAGACTTCAACACTAAACATGTCAAATTGTCAGGCTACCAAAAAAAGGTTTATGAAGAGATATGCAGCATTCAGGAATACTCTCTTGTTATATAAGTTGGCCAGTTTGCCTTCTTTGTTCCAACAAATAGCGCCTAAAATCCTTTATGTCATATAGATGATATAAGAAGTTTATACTCCGTATAGCTTAGCTCTCAAGAAGGGACCGTGTACTGGTTCGAAGCAATGAGCTAAAATCTCGGTGCATATCTGCGACCTATTGACCTCCTCTCCCAACGTATAATGATGTATAATTCGATAACGACACTTATATAAGAGCAAACTACTGCCTCTAAACGTATAATGATGTATAATTCGATAACGACACTTATATAAGAGCAAACTACTGCCTCTAAAAAGTAAGGCACAGTGTGACACTATGAGTTGCATGACCTCAAACTCGGAGTAATTATTTTACAAGTACAGATAAATGACATATACAGGGACTCCCGATGAGATTGCAACAAAATGAATTCAATACCGGCAACACATTTAACAAAATCAAATCACTGTTATGAGTTATCATAATATCTCTGTAAGTTATCAAATCACATTTAACAAAACACATGTACTATTAGAATCAAACATCGAGAAAACATACCACTATCACCGATCAATAGCAGTTTGATGAGGTAATCGTAATTGGCAGCAGGGGCAACGGCCATTTGTGAGTGCTAATCTACTATATTAGATGGAAAGTGACGACGAAGAACCCTAATACATAATGGATAATCAATGTAGAGAAACAAAATCGCATAATGATAGTTTTACGATTTTTATCTCAATAAAAATCAAATATCGCAATTTGAAGCAAACAATAACGATATGAACAAACAAACCTGATCGGACTAAGAAGAGAGATCTATTTATGATGCCAACTTAGACGGGTGGGGTTAAGAATCTCTCTCTGCACCGTCTGTCTGTGTGTCGGTTCTTAAATAGCATCGGTTTTCAAATGTCATCACTCACTAAAATATTTCGCGAATTTTTTTTTTATTTTTGTGGCGATAAAATTTACCGCGCCAGCTGGAGGGAAACAAATCAACAGTACCTAAATTACCTATGGTCATCTAGTTTAACACTTAAATAACTAACTGAATATACTCTAGAATTATGACGAAAAAAAAGAAAGAATATACTCTAGAATTTGTAAGAAGTACATGATTTATGAATAAAAGACATTATAATTATAATTTTCATATAACTATATCAAAATAAGATTTAAATTAACGGTCGAAAATACTATCTTAATATCTATTTTCAGAATTGATAATCCAATTTATTTATATTTGATATCGATGATTTCTCGATGAAGATAATCGAGAATTAACCGGTGATTTGCAGCATGTCCAAGTCAATGAATTATAATGATTTTCTTAAAACATGTAGACATATAAATTTAGAAATTGACATCCACATAATAATAATAATTATCGAACAATAAATAATTTAAGATTACAGTTAGCTTACAATCGTCGATACATGATGCAGGGCCAAAACTAATATTTTAAAGTTTATTTTATTTTGTTAATATATTCGATCCTAATATAAATAATAAAATAAAAATATATTAAATTGAAATTAGATTATATTTTAGTTAGGATTATATTTTTGTAGAATCTGGTAGAACACCTATATATACGCACAAAATTAATGTATCAATTTCATTATGCACTAAATATAGAATTACTAAATCAAAAAATAAAATTTCATCATTTTTCATCCAAAACATATTGAAAATTAATCATAATAAGTGGCTTTAATATAAAATCAAATTTAAAAATCAAGTTTTTTACTTTGTTCGTAAGTGTTAAATTGTTTAAATTAAAATCAAAATTTATGCACAAGTATGACTAGTTTTAAAATTATTGATGGAATTTTAAAATAACACTAAATAATTTTTCAGAAGACCCGATATTAGATAATTTTCTATATAATGTATGTGTGTGTTTAATTATTGTATCATAATTCCTCTCGTCCCATTTTATATAAGCTAAGTAGCTAATAAGACCAGCAGGTTTCGGTCAATTGAAATTGTTTAGCATATTTTGCACAAAAAAATTGACTCAATTAAACGTGCATTTCACTCAGTTTGAACTTGTTCAGTATAATTTTATATCTTATTTCAGGATTTTTCTTTTGAATAAAAATTTAGTGTGTAAATATTTGTAAAAAAACTAAAAATAAATAATGAAACATAATTTATATACATTTTTATATATGTATTGAATAATTAAAAAAATTATAAAAAAATATCATATTCATCAAATTAAAGATCAACGACTTCGCACACAAGCAGCAGTTAAAAATAACAAGTTTTTCATGACTCGCGTAATATATTATTGAGTACTTTGTCATTAAGATTGTTAGTCGTGTATTTTTTTGGATGTTAGTATGTGTCCATATTTTTGGATGTCAACTTTTGTTATCTTAGCATGTGTCTCAGTTTTCTCACTTTGTATAACTACAAAATGTTCATATTTTAGAGATATTTGGTACTCGAGTATTAGTTGATTTGATTGATAGTTCTCAATATTGAGTTACAGATGATACTCATCTAAAATTCAATTCTGATATCAGTTTCATAGCTGATTTGGGGGCCATTTGATTACTTCTAAACGGAGCTGAATAAGAATTATATGACTGAATCATCTCGTTCAGTTTGTTTGACATGCAATAAACACAACTGAGCGAATCACTAAATCTGCTGAGTCACTCATTGACTGAGCGAGTCATCGACGGAGATATTAACTTGAAATCAACCATCAAGTCCATTACATACTTTAAAAACTAGTTGCAATTATGCATTTTTCCGGAATATCATCTCAAGAAGATCATAATTTATTTTCTTAAAAATAATATGTTAACTCTTTTATTTAATTTGAGTTGGTGAAAAAAATATTTTTATACATTATTATTATTATTTTTCAATTTTTTTAGTAAAAATTTACATTTATATTTTTATTTAAAAAGAACAATTTAAAAATAATATGTAAAAATATATTTTTTCCACATCAAAGTATGTGCAAAAAGTTAAAACCATTATTAATTTGGATGATATATTATACACGCATGATATTCTATTGTCAATAAATGTGATTAAATATTTTTTCACTGGATTATATATTTATTTGAAAAAAGTTGTCATTCAGATATTTCTCAAAAAGAATATCAAATAATATTATTCATTCAGAATTCAGATTTTTGATTCATCCAGATTATTCAGACGTATTATTCATTCATATATTAATTGTTTAGATTTATCAAATGAACCCTTAGGTTGGAATGTTTGAGATACTGGGGCTGTTTGGGCAAGTTTAGAAAAAGTGATTCCATGTTTAAAGTAAGAAATGGATTAGAAGTGAGATGGAAATAAGTTAATAAAGTGTTTGGAAAAGAAGTAGAAGTTGTGAGAGAGAAGTTAGCATTCTCACTTTTTTAAAAGTGCTTCTATTTCTTTACACAAACGGGTCAAGAAAAAGAAGTAGGCAGAAAGCGGTTTCTACTCCTATAGACAAACACCCCGGTTATTGCAATATATTTTTGTTTGAAGAATATGAATATTCTATTGGTTAATTAACGATAAACAAAATGACTATATATTAAGTTCATTTTTATTTCACAATTAGATTATAGTTAACAGTTCGGGCACAGTTTGGAGATTTGTTAGGCGGAGTTTCGATATCAGTCTTGTTAAACGTTTCATCTTAACAAAATTATTTTAAAAAAAAAAACTGATCCGACCAAATATATGTCACCCCGTTAACAGATATCCTCTCATGTTCAACCGATCGAGGCATGCAATCATGGCAAGATATCTTGCACGTATCACATCGCCGGCTGGTTATGTCTACTCCTCAAGCAAGCTTCTTTTCATATTACACGCAGATTATTACAAAATTGCTCATTTGACCCGACTAGATTTCACGTTACACCTACACCTTTATCATGCTTTTTTTTCTGTTGCGTGAATCATAATACTATTTGTTAGATGCAGAGCTTCTGTAGATTCATTTTATATAAGAGTAGTTTTTTGTAGATGATGTCTATTTTAATTTGCTTTAGAAAATCGTAGAAACCTACTTTACCTACCTCTTTCTTCATGCAAATAATCTCATAATATAAATGTTAAAACGTATACAAATACAAATAATATAATAGGTAAAGTTTATGTTTGTATATATATGTGGTTAAAGTAGTAGTATAAAAAATGAATTAAAGAAAAAGAGAAAGAGGGTATATTAATAGCATCGCATGTAGCCAAAAAAGAAAAGGCATATCCATAGCACAATGCGATTTACGGGTAAGAGCATCAAGTCCATTCAACCACTGGGAGGCCCAAATCATTTTTGGATCAGATAGGATTTTACTTCCACCATTCCGCAGTTATCACTTACTTAGTGCAACTCCAACCCAACACCAAAACACCATTTTGGTGTCATATTTGGTGTCAAATTCACTCCAATCCAACATCAAATTGGTGTAAAGTTGACACCAAATGAATTGGTTGACACCAAATTTGGTGTCAAGTATTGATTTGGTGCAACTTTTACACCAAATTTGGAGTTTTCCAAAATACCTACTGTACCCTCACATATGTTAATGAAAACAAAATTATTCCATCTATGTCCCATTAAAGTTGTTTTATGTTATATTATTTATTCTTTAATCATAATTGTTTTAAATTTTCTTCCTTTACTATTTTACTCAAGTTTTTTTTATTTATTTCCAAATATCAATAAATTTATATTCTTATATAGAAGATATGTTTTTTAAATAATTTTGATTAAAAACAAAATACACAATGATTAAAATTACCTCACATATGTATTATCATGCACAACTTGATAGTTGAGGATGAACGAGACTTGAATTTGCATGTACATGATTACGTGGAAACATCTTTTGCTGATGTCGGAATGGAAAAAAATGGAGATGACGAATTTCAAGATTTTCTTAGTAGATATCGACAAATTAAAGATAAAGAAACTCATTTTGAACTTCGCAACGCCTTGATCGAGCACATATGGGAAGAGCATGGGAATTCATATAATTAAGTTGTCCTCTTGAATTTATTAATGAATTTATAATTATTTTAGGTCCTTGTTTATTGAACATGTTAAAATTTAAGTACAAATTCAATAATGATATAAATTACTTAAAAAGAGAGAATATTCCATTTAATGTGTAAAAGATTCTTTTTGGGGTAGGATATGGTGTTGATGGGTTGGAGTGAAATTTTGATTTGGTGTAGTTTTCACACCAAATTGGTGTATTTTTCACACCAAAATGGTGTTATGGGTTGGAGATGGTCTTATCACACTGTCGTGACATTTTTTACCGAATTATGTAAACACAAGTTTGTTATGTGAATCGAAATTAATCGATTTACTGTAAATGATTTAATCGGAATTTTTAAAATTAATTAAAGAACTTTTAATAAATCAAAAAATTTTAAGAATTCAGTTATTAAGTAAGATTAAGAAAGGTAAGCTAATTCTTTAATTCATTTCTGTCGGTGCTTCTTCCTCCTATTAAATACTCCTGTACAATAGTGAGAAAAAGGCGTTTATCACGTACATTAACTCATTAAGTCGAAAATATAAAAACTAATATCAAGAAAATCTCAAAATGATTACGTTTCATAATAACTCTTAGATTTTATATTGTTGTTTAAGCGCCGTTCATTTGAGATTTCATATATTTTATTTACTAATATGAAAAATGTCTCCATCCATCATATTTATTTTATCCATAATTAGAGATTAATATTTTATTTATTGAAATTAAATACAATGATAACAATAAAAAATAGTATTATTGATATATAATATTTAATCTATTATACAATTAACTATTAACTATAAACAATAATTATGAAACAAGCCAGATAAAATTAAAGATAAATGAATGCAATGAAATTATAACAATAATAATTTGAGATAATACATATTGGACGGTGATTACCTTTTTAAATAAAAATATAATTATGGATTAGATACGATTACGGAATAAGAGCGCGATTAAAGGATGCGAGACAGCTGGTAATTAACTTAACAGCTGCCTACAAATTCGATCCTAAAAGAATCTTCTTCTGATTCCCATGGAGATGTCCTTTTTTCAACGGAATAAATAATTCCCAGAACAAACACACGCACAGAGATACGGGGAGCAACCCGTTGCTTGCTTTATTGCTCCATGACAGTGTTCAAAAAATCTCCGATTTAACTGATTAATTCCCGATTAATCCCCTTGGCCACCGATTCGATTTTTAAAATTCGATTAATCTTTATTTATATTTATTAATCGAAGTATATATGATAAATTATTAAAATTAAAATATTATATTACTTTAAATATGAATAATTATAGAGTTTATGAATATAATAAATATATTAGTTACTAAATAGCTAATATTATAATAACTAAATATTAAATAATATTTTAATATTAAAATAAATCCGATTTTCACTCCGATTAATTCCCGATTGCCGATTAATCTCTGAATCGGTAGCTCAACCGATTAGGTCCGATTCCCGATTTCTGTAACACTACTCCACACAAGTGAATATAGTATAATTTTATAACTTATTTTAGAAATAAAATTTTAAAATATTGAATTTTATTAGGAGAAAGAATTTAAAATAAATTAAAAATATATTCTATATAAATAAATTTTAAAATAGGTGACAACTATTCGAAAGAGACAGGAGACAAACGAGCATACTATTATAATAATAAAATTAAATAATAATATCGTGTGTACATACATACGGTTTATATATTCCTTGAAGAACTAAAAAAGAGTAGAGAGCGGGAACGCGTGTATCCTCAGCTTCCTACTCTTCCCTTTTTTACCTCTTAAGCTTCCTTCTTGTCCTATATATACACACACACACTCTCTGTAACTATACTCGCATCACATCCGTCTACTAGATCTGAGAGCTTCTGCTTGTGCCGACGTTTATTTCGACTTCAGGTACACTCTAGCTTTTTATTTTTTTTCTTCATTTCAGATTTGTGTTTGCATCGAATTTGCGCTGTTAAGTAAGCTTTAATGTTTTAGGTTAATAGTTTTGGTTAAAATTTATTCACGGTTGTGCTCACTTTGCTAGATCTGAATTTCAAAATTTAGAAGAAGAAAAAGTAAAAATTACTGTAAAGAGGAAGAAACTAGTAGTGTACTAATGATGAATTTTGTTTGTTAGTTGAGCAATTGGAATGAGTAGTAATAACTATAGCTAATTTGTGCAGCTTGCGAAATGACTCCACCGGTTGAAACTAAGACTATGACTACTGAATCGCTCAAAACCTCACATCCGCCTCTCAACGAAAGGATTCTTTCGTCTATGACTAGGCGATCGGTTGCTGCACATCCTTGGCATGATCTTGAGATAGGTGTGTAGCTTCGGTTAGCTATTTAACTGTCGTCGTTTCCTATTGGCTAGTTTAGTTAGGAGATTATGACGTGTTTATTTAATTTTCGTTATCACTTGTTGCAGGACCTGGAACTCCAGTCATTTTCAATGCTGTAAGTTTACGAGTGACAACTTCATAATTTGCATATGGATTGGAAATTAGTTTAAATGATTGTAGAGTTATTTACCGGGTCTTTTAGGTATACATCCTTCTTATTTAAATCCATTTTATTAAGAGATTGTAACATGTTTTGTTACAATAGGCTGACATTGTACATTATATCTATGATTACAAAAATTTACAGTACTTCGGTCTTGTTTCCTACCTGGTACTAATGTAGATAGATGTAAAATGAGTAATCGCTTGGCCTATTGTATATATGGATCAAGTAATCTATATTCTAGAAATCATGTCTCTTTTTATTGCTTTCTTACAAGTAAACCTCTTAATTTATAGTTCGTTTAAAGGACCATCATGCTATTTTTAAGTCTATCTTACTCCAAGCTTCCTTTCATCAAGCTTTTATTCTGCAGGTGATTGAAATTAGCAAGGGAAGTAAGGTGAAGTATGAGCTTGACAAAAAAACTGGACTTATCAAGGTGATTAAGGCTGCAATAATTTAACTTATGTAAAACAAACATACAAACTGCTTTTCCGGCTTTCGCTAGATATGTATGCTGACTTTCTCAAATTTATATATGCAGGTGGATCGTGTTCTATACTCATCAGTAGTGTACCCTCATAACTATGGTTTTGTTCCCCGAACTCTGTGTGAGGACAATGATCCGATTGATGTATTAGTTATTATGCAGGTAAGTTGTTTAACTTGTATTAAGTATTTAGAGGTTGCTATAATATTCCTAATTTGATAATAAGGTTGTGATTAAAATGGTAAATATAATCTCTTTAAGGGTTTTTTCTAGCTCTGCTGGTCTTCAAACAATTAAAAGCACCTACCATATGGATTAATATGTCGTTTTTAGATTTTGACTTCATAAAGTTCATACTGCAAGTCTGCAATGCTCCTTTTCTAGTCATATCCTGTCTTTGGCCACTAAGGTTCCCTAGTTTGATTGAAAGTAAAAGATTCTTCCTGGCATGGGCACGTTAAAGATTGGATTATCATTTTACTCGTATTCAGTAGACCACTGCTCTGCAAATACTACTGGAGTTAAAGGACTAAGCATTTTTCTGTCATGAAATTTTGTACCTCTTAGTAAATTGTGTTTTATCTCTTGAAATTGTTGCCCAGCCACACTTTTGCTGCTACTGTATTTTTGGCTTTCTTCTTTTGCATTCAGGAACCAATTCTGCCAGGTTGCTTTCTAAGAGCTAAAGCAATCGGCCTTATGCCCATGATTGATCAGGTAACAATTTCTTGACATAACATGTGTGATTCCTTCTTTAAGCGGCTTTTGAATTTGGTTGGAAGACAGGGAGAAAAAGATGATAAGATAATTGCTGTCTGTGCTGATGATCCTGAGTATCGTGACTATAATGACATTAAGGATCTTCCTCCACATCGTTTGGCTGAGATTCGTCGGTTCTTTGAAGACTGTATCCTTTAACTGAAATTTTGTCAAAAATTTATCCTGTGATGGTAGATTTCATAATTTCGGCTATAGTTTCCGCAAGAGTACATTAATAAGAATTTTCTTTAACTAGTCATAAGACAAGAAAAATGAGAACAAAGAAGTTGCAGTTGATGATTTCCTCCCAGCCACAAAAGCCTATGAAGCAGTCCAGCATTCCATGTAAGTGGGAATGTTTTGCAATTCTTTTCTGTTATTAAAGTTTTAGCTGCTTCTAAAAGATGCAAAGCAGCTCGTATTATAAACCTTGTGTCACTGGTCGGCCTACCTATATTACCAGCCTATTTACCACTGTCCACTGTTAATTATTCCCAGAATAAATTGGCAATCTGGGATTGTTCTTTCTGCCAACTTAATTTAAGAAGTACTGTGAATATTTCTCTTTTGGGCTTGCTTTGATAATAAAATAAGAAAAATAATAATTTTAAAATTATAATTATAATGCTGATGAGATGATGATGATGATGATAATGACAATAATAATAATAATAATAAATATTAATATTAACATTAACAACAATAATAAATACTATAACCACCAGTGGTGCTATGTATTGCCAGCCTAACTACCAATATTGGCTAATTGATTATTGGCCTGTTAGTGATTATTGATTTACTGACTTCTCACCATGATCCATCATTACATGCAGGAATCTCTATGCTGATTATATTGTGGAGGGCTTGAGGCGTTAGCTTCTTGCACAAAGTGAAAGCTTAATGGGGGAAAGATGCTGTTCAAGTCCTGGTCATGCTTTCAGTACAATTTGTGAAGCATAACACAAAATAGTTTCACATGTCTGCTTATTTTACTATCTACTACTGTTTAATATGGTTTGGATAATGATGAAAGTCCTCTCAACATCTACTGTTATGAACAACTAATAGTAGTAATGAAATTAGTTAAGGGAATTGACATTTTCCATTTAAGGATTTGCCTTTACAAGTCATGATACAAGGATTTTATAGACTCAATTCATTGCTTCATTTGTTTTATTTCTGAGGCTGCTATGTAAATTTTTCCAACAAACTCCTCTCAGTTTTTATATAGACTTATATATACATTGCAAAGGAAGTTGTAAACGCATAATCATGATCTGGTCTGATTTTATTTTTTTTCCCGAATTCACTGACAAATAATTAAATAACAGTGAGAAGTATTAAAATATAATTTTAGATTCTTGATTTCTTGTAAATTAGGATTGTAAACTAGAAATTAACCTGGTGCAATTCAAAACTGATATCTTCTCTGAATAATAAGTACAGTTTAAAACTTACTATGTGGGCGTTTGGGAACTGGACTTCCGGGCTTAGAGCAAGTCCAACAATGTCCTAGTTAGAGCCCCAAATATAATATAAAATATGATGTCCTAGTGATTTAGGACATGGTTATGTAAGTTCAACTCCAACAATGTGCCTTATTTTCAATATATGTTTAATATTTTATTATTAAAGTCTTCCTTTCATCATTAAAACACAATATAAAGTAGAGAGAGAAAGAGGGTGGATATAAATATTAAAATATTGGATAGGGCAAGGAGAGAGGTGCCCTATTAATAGGGCTTGAAGAGATTGTCCTAGTGATATAAGGCATCACTAGGACACTCTTGGATCAACATTTTTCATCAAGTGCCTTAAATTATAACTTAAGACAAGTTACAGGGCTTCTCTTGGACTTGCTCTTAAAAGCCTGGAAGTCCACTTCCTCTTTTATGCTGTATGTTTGGCAAAACACACTAAGCACTTAAAACATGTAAAAGAAGTTAAGGAAAAAAAGCTACGATATGGAGCTTTTTTTGGACTCCAGCTTTTTTCAAACTTCCTGTCATGCACGGCAGTTCTAAACCAGTGACATTCCGTTACAGTACTTGTTATTTTTGTTTATTTTTTATTCATGTCGTCTCCTTCATATTATCTCATATTTGAGGTGATTGAATATAATTTTTGTATTTAAACTTTTATCTTCAATTTTATGAAATACTCAAATATATTAATATTATATATTAAGTTTATATAAATTTTTAAACACATTTATAAATCACTTAAATATTTAAATGTGAGACATTTTTTTTGTATAATATAAATATTAATCTAATCTAATATTTTCATCAACTTTTTTCAATTTATTTCGTAAATATCAAATAATTATATTACAATATTACGAAACTATACCAGCTTATAAGTTAAGTTATCCAAACACTTAAAAACTTATAAGTCGCGGTATCCAAACACTTATAACAGCTTATAAGTCCAAACCAACTTCTCACTTCTAATCCACTTCTTTACTTTAAGCAATAAGTCACTTTTAAGCTTAGCCAAACAGCCCCTATATCTTCTTTTTCGTAAATAGAGTTCATTCATGATATCTAGCCCTACAACCAACCTAAACCACCTAACACTTCAAAGAAACATCAGACAATAAGAGGGCATCCCCCAACTCAAGAACAGACTTAAGAGATTCAATTTGGTTAGCTAAAGTATTATATAATAATAATTGTAGCAGATGATTAAAAAATGATATTGCTCTAATGCTGTTAGCTGCAATTGCAATTGTTATTTTTCAAAATTTTATTTTTATAATTATTGGAGAAAGATGAGTTGGAAATGCTATGTATGAAGTTGGAAGGGAGATGGGGTGAACTTTTATGGATAATAAGAATTGTTCAACCAACAGGTATAGAAGACAAGTGAGATTGACTGAAAATTTATTGGGGCTAAAAAATTACCACTAGTAGAGTTGAGATGCTCTAAACATTGACCCACTATTAGAACCATTTCTAAATTTCATTTTAAAATTTAAACTAATTAATGAATAAACCTAAACTTTAAAGATTGAGCAGACTCTTCCATTTCTTCCATGCAACAGCTTAGATACGCTGCACTTTTAACATAGTGCAGTTTCACCCTCAAAACGCACTGCAGCATGGTTCTAAGAAAAACTTAGGAAATTTTTAAAAGTCTTGTTCTACTTCTATAATTTCTTCATTTTAATAACAGAAGAAAATAAAAGCAAAAGCCTACCATAAATATTTGGAGTTACTGGGACTCTGTCTAAATGATCCGAACTTGAAAAAATATCAAAATTAAACTAATAAAATTTAATTTTTAAAGTATAAAAAAAGTGAACCTAAACCCAATGGTGTTCAATCTATGCAATTTTGGACACTGTTTCGGTTAATGTTCATCGCTATTGCCACATAAAGATAATTTGACAAATTTAAAAAGATCATGTTGCACTACAAAGAGACTCCACAAGCTATTGATATTTCATTTCCTCTAAGTCACAAACACCTTTGCAACAACCATCTTCCAAACCCATGGGGTAAGGGTACGGTAAACTTCTCAAATATCATCTTTCATAATTTTTAGGGGAAGAAGAAAAGCTGACGACACAACAAAACAAGTACGGAAAAATAGTTCTAAGTACCAAATTTATAAAATGTGAAAATGCTCTCTGTTAAAGGAGCTAAGCCTAGTAAAAGAAACCAAGAACTTTGCCACCAACGTTTTTCCTTCTGGCTTCTTCATGATCCATAATGCCTGCTGACGTAGTTAGGACAATGTATCCAAACTGCATTTGAATTCGGCATGAACAAGCAAGTTTAGTTCATGAAAAATGATAAAATTTCTACCTTCTAATGTTTTTCGTGCATTGTAAACTTGATTCTAAAGAAAGTAGAACTGCAAATTAACCTGTCTTGATGGAAGCAACCTTGCAGTCCAAGGTTCAATTTCCTTCACGCCAACATCAAAACGAGGGCTGATAACACCACATTTGTTCAACCTTCCATTAAGTTCAACCACAATCTTTCCAGATCTATGATCATCAACATATTCAAATTCACCGATGTAACCTGCATCAATATAACAATGCAGACAAACATAAATGACATCACTGGATGGATACAGAGATGAAATTAATATATCGAACTTAAAACAAAGAATCAGAAAGATGAACACCAACCGTGCTTCTGCATGACCATGAGAAATTTAATGACCACTTTGGACGAAGGCCTTATCATAACCTGACGCTTTCCACGCTTCTCTGCGTTAAACATGCTCTTAAGAGCATCATTCAATACACTAACTCTCACCATCTTTCAAATTGAATTTCTGCAAGGAAAACAAATAGAGTTAGACCAGATACAGGAAGCACAGTAAATACTTCTTTAATTGTCAACAAAGGGCCTGCAACCTACTCTACGAACTGCACACCAGTATTTTATCTATTCAATCTGGTTCAGGGCACTCAGAGAACATTAGGAATAGGCCACTCAGAGAACATCAAGGATTAAAATATTTACCAATTCACAGATATGATAAACACAGCATAACACGGAACAAATAAGTATGAGGCGACAATATTTGTATTGTCAACCCAATTAATACCTAAACAGCTAAAATGAATGTCAAACATCAGCTTGCAAAATGATATACTCGACACTCTTTTGTTATCCTATTTTGATACAAGTCAATAGTATGCAACAACTAAGGGGGCATTTGGGTTTGGATCGAAAGAGGGAATGACAATGGGAATGGGTATCCAAAGGGGAGTGTAAATGATGATTTATACTCCAAGTGGGATTAGAGTTCCCGTTCCACGTCACAAAATTGCTAATCCAAACACCAACACATGAGTTTGAGGTTCCGATTCCGTTAACCGACCATGAACCAAAAACCTCCTAAATATCCACATTGGCTATCAACATAATCAAATTTCACAATTTTAGCCGCAAATCATCGATACATGAGTTCCTGTTTCCGCAAGCCCAGGGACACTGACCTTAATTCACACTACAGTATCCCAAAACTGCTTATAGCACCCAGCTTACAATTTTTCCTAACTATTAAATCCTTAACAGCTTTACACTTGCAAATTAAAAAATATCATGAATTGACATGATGTATTGTACAGCTACACAAAATTATACGCAAAATTGTAATGAAAAGTATAAAATCCTGCAAATTAGATCCATAAGTAAAGTGAAAGTAGATCAACACATACATGTGAGTGAATAGTATACATAGATACACACATAAGAGCAAATGAGTATAGAGTAAAATACATATATGTGAGCAATTCGCTTATAAGCTGACAATTTATTGCGTACAACTGACCTTGATTTTCTCTCCAAACAATGGCAGCCGGCGTCTCTGCTCAAGTATGGAGACGAAGCAGCTAGGGTTTTGGTAATGAGACAGTGATCTGGGCCCTTTGCTTCTGCTTAAATAAAAAGGGTGCTTAAAATTTGGGCTTTTTAATTTTGGGCTCTTTCGCATGCCCCGCAGATTTTTCATTTTATCGTGTTTATATTTATTTATTGTTTTATTATCAGTTGCGTTTAAGCTTATAAATAGTGATATATCCTTAGATAAAAAGTGAATTTTAATGTTAAGAATTAAAAATATAGTCATTATCTTGAAAATATCGAAACATCTTCGAAAAAATATAATGGTCGACTATATTGATTGGCTAAATTGTTTATATAACTTTTTTCATACCAGTATAATTATCAATAATTATGCTGGTGTAAAATTATATCTAAAGATTCACTCGGTTAGGCAAATGTAGTCAACCAAATACGGTTGACTATATTTTTTGCCAAAGAGATTGAGGGGTGGAGTTGTGTAATTTCTAAATAATTTTCATAAGTGTTATCAAGACGTCACATAGAAAATTTTAGCTAAGGACTTTTGTGGTCGGAGATGCTCTCATATTCCAACCATCACACCCTTTCCCTTCTGTATAATTTTAGTTAAGCTCTTGTGAGTGACTAGTCAAATTTCTGTATGTTTGTAAGAAAACTTGTAGAAGATTACACATCATCTATTATTGTATTAAAGTGATATATTCTATTTATAACAATCTAATATATTATAACAACATACCATTTTCAAATTATTGCCAATCAATATATCCGATATCATCAAAGCACAATATTTACAGATTCAACAAATTTATATAATATCGTACGGGTCTCATTTAGCAAACCTTTATAACCCAACTCTGATACCCCAGCTCGCGATAGTAATGCTTGTCTTTCTCTGATTTGACGAACAAAGACTTCTTCCAGTTATGTTCATGTTCATATTCGTTTGTTGTTATTTTTCCAAGTCTATAACTTCGTGTAATTTTTGGTGTGGAATTTTTATATTACTTCTTTGATGTACGAAAGAGGGGATGTGCACATTAAAAGATTGGTTGGTTTTTTGTACTTAAGTGAAAAAATTCGCAGAGATTTGAAGTTGATTCAATTGTTTTGTTTTTGTATTTATTGGAGTTTCAACTTCAGATCACCTTGAAGTCTAAAAAACAAATTTTTTTATGCTAATATATGAATTCGGAATGGTGAAGATCAGATTTATAATTCACAATGACGGAGTTGAGATCACAAGTCACAACTATGAAATTTAACTTCCTATGATGAGTCGATTAAGATAAAACATTTTTGATCGAAAACATGTTTTTGCTTTATTTCTTAAATTTAAAAAGATATGTTTTTCAATAGATTATTATATTAAATATATATCAACAAAAATATCAAAAAAGACTTCAAAGACAACAATTTTTTTTTCTTTGTGTTTTTATTTGTTTAATATTTTAATTGTTGCTTGTATTTAAGTTTATAATCTGCTTTGGTAAAATTCATTATGTATTTTGGAATGAGGCTTATGTGAGAATTTATTTTATTGTGTTAGAATTGTTTCGCCATATGAGACTAAACAATTTTCAATATAATATTATAAACCTAAATTATGTGGAGACCGTATTTTTTTGGAGTATTAGAGACCCTCATCCTGACCCTCCATTTTATTTTAATCTAACGACTCTCATAATTAACATTTATAATAAAAAAAAGTTCCTCCAGAGTATGCATCTATATATGTATAAAATCTATACGTCATATAACTTCTTATGTAACAATTAATTTGTGACTGCAACGCTAGTTTAGGGGACGATTCTTCCGATAAACCAATTGGAGATTTATGTATATCGAACTGATGTCCCCTAGTTCTATTTCTTGCAGTTGTTCCTTGATTTAGCAAATCCGAAAAAATAACATGGTCAAACACAATTCTCAATCAGAAGTACTGCTTTTGCAGTTTCCTAAAACACAATATCACAATCACGGCTGCAAAAAGAGAGAGAAAAGAATCATGGCTGAAAAGAATTCAAATAATATAGTACAACACAATACAACATTAATCAACTAAACAACCAACTTACAAGCGACGAAAATATATTACACACTCAATAGTAAAGCACGCATCTAGCCAAGTTTAAAACAAGAACAAAATTAAACAATTGAAAAAATCAAAGATTAATTCTGATTTGGGATGAGACAAATTTGAACTCATGACGCGCCGTTTGCCGATGATGCAACCTTTGTAGCTTGTTCCTCGATTTATCGATTAGTTGTTCTGTACTATATTTAATTAATTAAATTTTAAATAAGATCCAAGTGTCGTTCACGAGTCATGTTGGATTATATTTTGATTTAAAAGTATAAGCTGTGGTCTGCAAATACTTTACATTAGACTCCAGAGAGCCCAACTTTTATATTATAATATATTTTAAGATCTGTTATTTCAAACAATTCATTATTATGAATTTTTATCGATGAAAGACTTATCATCTAGATTTTAATGTGAAAATATGAGATATTGATGTCTATCATGTCGAAAGTATTTCATTTCAGATTTTGATATTCCAAAAAACCAATAATATGATATTAAAATTAATAGTTTATAATAATAATATTATTGAAAAAAATATGACACACGATCAGATTATACTTAAAAAGAATTTAAATGGTGCAGTGACCAAAAATATTTATTACACAATCAAGTTGCAACAATTGATCTTAAAGTTATTTATGGAGACAATTTAAATCTACTAGAAGTGGGGAAGATAGCTGAGGACTGTAAACGAGTTCTCCAAATTATGCATAGAGTATCTACTTGTTTCATCGGGAAAAATGCTAACAAGATAGCTTATGATATGGTTAAATCTCCGAGTTCAGCAAATTCCGATATTATTTTCACGTCTCCTTATACGTGTTTGTGGAAGGCCTCTCTTTTTATCTTTCTTGATGAATGCATCTTCCACTTAGGAAAAAAAAATTCATAGACATTTAAGGGTTCAATTAAGGTAATTGGGCTTACTAGCTAGTTTGACTGACTTCGTACTCTAACATCAGAATAAGCCCAATTTGTTCCAAAAAAGGAAAAAAAAAACACTCTTCCACGTGTGTACTCTTTATAGGGTAATATGAGAGCACACGGATCGCTGGCAGGACGACGACTATCCGTTGATTAAATATAATCCAACGGCGGACACAAGATATCACAAATAATTATCCAAATGACGGGTGGGTAGACCCCCATATAAAAGCGACAGCCGAGGCATGTAATTTCCACGCTTCATTAACAGCATCTTTCTCCTCCTCAACAATATACCTATACATACATTATCTGTATCTATATTATTTTCTCTAGATTCCGGCAATGGAAGGAGGTGGAAAACTGAAGAAAGGTGCCGCCGGCAGAAAAGGCGACGGTCCAAGGAAGAAGTCCGTCACTCGCTCCGTCAAGGCCGGTCTTCAATTTCCGGTCGGTCGAATCGGTCGCTACCTTAAGAAAGGCCGTTATGCTAAGCGCGTCGGTACCGGAGCTCCGGTCTACCTTGCCGCCGTTCTCGAGTACCTTGCCGCAGAGGTATACCTATTTTCACTCTCTAGATACCGGTTTTTGTTTTATATCACGTGCATTTAGGGCTTTTATGCTGAGATTATTCAGTTATAATTGATCGAATGATGTTTATTGAACTTTTTGCATGATTTGATTTTATGTTGTTCAATTGAAGTTGTGTGCCCTAGATTCAATGCAGTTAATTCAATTTTGGGGAAAAGTTGAAATGATAATTGATTCATGATATTTAATTTGAATTGAATTGCTAGATTGTGTGCAATGCATTTGGTATTGATGATGAAGTGTTTGTAATTGGTTAGGTTTTGGAGTTGGCTGGAAATGCAGCAAGAGATAACAAGAAGTCGAGGATAATACCGAGACATTTGCTGCTTGCAATCAGGAATGATGAGGAGCTAGGGAAGCTTCTAGCTGGTGTTACCATTGCTCATGGTGGTGTGCTTCCCAACATTAATCCGGTTCTGTTACCTAAGAAGTCTGAAAAGGCAGCAGCTGCAAAAGAGCCTACCAAGTCTCCGTCCAAAGCTGCTAAATCGCCAAAGAAAGCTTAACTGATTCACCTGTTAGTAGAAGAGCAAAGCATAGATTGCTTCTTTATGATCAGTCTTTTGTATGTAATTTTCTGTTATTGGGTTCTTTTACTTGGTTAGGGTTATTGTAATTTCTCTAGTTCTCTGAAGTTGTTAACATCTTTACTTTTGGATGAAATGATATCTGAACCATTCTAATCATCAGGCATTGCTCAAGCAAAATGTTTATTCTTCTGTTCTTGGTATTATTTTATTTTCAGTATGCATTATGTTTCTTATATTCTCTTTTCATGAGAAAATTGTGATTAATTTTTGTTTTGAAGCAAACATTTTTGTATGCATAAACAGTGGCACTGTGGACAACCAAAATGTTTATACTGAATCCTATTTGCTGGTGTAGTACTTTCCCATTTGCTTCATTCTACATTGTGTATTCTCTCAGGCCTCAGCAATGTTTTCTGTGGAAATTTATATAATCAACTTGTTCCCTCTTTCATTTTCAAACTAACCAGCTCAGAAAGAAGCATTTATGTCCTTGTTTCTTGAAGTTTATCTAAGAGAACCTGAGTTGTCCAAGCATGAATGTTCCTCATGTCTAAAGTTTGATTTAGGGAATGATAGTTGTCTATGCCTCTATGGTGTTCGAATCTCCCTTGACATGAAGTGAACTCTGGTGAATGAACTTATGAACATGTAGAAATTTGTCGGAACTTGTTGCAGATATGCCAAGGGAACAAAATATTAGTACTTGTTTCGTAGTATCAAACAGCAGTAATGAATTACTCATAGCCATCTTGATCTGTAATTAACTGCAACGAGGGGATGTCGAGGGGGGATAGTGACTAGAGTGAAGTGATAACTGTATTTGAAGGTGCGGCTGAATCACCTCTTTCTCAAGGAGAGCTAATGTTTGTTGGGTATTTTGGTTTGAAATTGTTTCACCACCCAAAGAGAAGGGGCTGCAAAGAAGGGAGGTACGTTCTTGGAGATGAAAGTCTTCTTTCATCAGGGTGAAATAAGATCTTGCTCGTGAAATTATTCTCCTGGGTCGGAACAAGTTGATAGGATCCCTTTTTACGTCCCCATAAGTGGCAATAAGGCGAAAAATGGTAAGAGAGGGATGTTTCCGCCATTGTTAACATATTGAGCTTGTCTTAATGTCCAAGTACAAATAAAATTATAATATTAATGTTGCTATACCCTTGTTAGTTGTTACAGGTCCAAACATGCAATGCCTATTCTTTTCTGGTAAGCTGATAATTCCAGGGAGGCTGTAACAATTTTCCGTCTTCAACCCTTTTATAAACAATCTTCACAACTTTCTTCTTGTAAAGTAAATGTATAATCCAAGTCAATGTAATTATCTACATTGTGTCCGTAATTCATTTATTTGCTCAAAGCACTTTGAAATCATATATTTAAGCGTTCCATCCGGCCTGCCTTTTTCTTTCTCCCCCACACCTACATTTTGATCACACCAAATTGTTTTTCAGCTTCTTCCAAGTTCATAGATTTTCATCGTTCATAGCAAATCAAATCAGCAAGAAATGGAGCTTAAGGCCGAAAAAGTAGATTTAAAGTGTTAAACCTGGATCACCCCAAGATTAAATATCAAATAGAGGCATGATAAATTCTAGTAGCATTATTAGGAATCTTCTTGCCTCAGCACAACAAATATGGAGCAACGCATTGTGCAATAACTAGACTGTTGGGTGACAGGTTTTTGCCTGGGGAAGTTGGCTAGGCCAAGGTACCGGGTCATGACCAGATTTATCGATTCAAATCTCGATTAATCAAGAAGATCATTACGGCACCGCTTCTTGGCCAAATTGTTAGTCATGACTAAAAAAATGAAGAAAAAAGGATGACTGAAATATATCACTGATTTGTGAAAAGCAGGCTAAAATTTTCCGATAACTTGGAATGCCACTCAATACCACCAATATTGGGTTTGCAATGCCCTAAAATAACAGGGACTCAGCCGTCTATTTATTAGGATGACCATTATGAGAGAACACATACATCTTGACCAAAAAGCTAGTAAAAACTAACTAAAAAAGGATGATGATGAAGATGATCAAAGTCAATCACTGCTTAGTGAAAAGCACTGCTACAATTTCTCATATTATACAAGCCCTAGGGCTGCCTTATATTTCAAAAGGAAATACGAAACTCTAAAGTTGTGCTGTTTCATAACAGTTTGTACTGATAGCAGCAACCAAAAGATTAAACAACAAACTCCATCTCTGCAGGAGGCTGAGCTGCTAATTGCAGATTTGAAATTGACTGTCTTCAGCAACAACGTTCCCATTGTGCTAACTGTGAGTAAAGCTCGTATTTAGAACCTATTAATTCATAAGAGACAAAAACATATTTAGATAGCAGAATACTAAAATTGGTAAATCTATAAACCAAAACTGCAAAGATAAAAAACCACTAAATCTGTTAGAGGTGACAGAAATATACTAACTGCTCATGTAATCTATTCGCTTCAAAACATTCAAAGCACAAAACAGACATCAGTATTTGGGAAGTTCGATAACAACAAGAACAAGATAGACATCAGCATTTGGTAAGGTAGATTACAACAATATAGTCGTCATCCTAGCCGCGTACAAAATATCAGAGTATCCAGGGGGCTATAATGACTTGAGTATCTTTTCTACTATATTAGAGGCAGAAATCAATTTTGGCTCCTCAGAAGCGACATAGCAAAAATATGGGAAGAACATTAATATACGGAATGAGCCGAAATTACCAAGGAAAGAATGACGATAAGAGAAAATACATTAGTTGCATATCCAAAAATAGTAGATGGATAGCAAGCAATCCGACAATATATTGAAGGCTTGAGAAATTACTCCTAACTTAGGGCATGTTTGTTTCGAGAAATTATAATCCCGCCATTGCTACCTTAATTTTCACCTAAATATAAAGGACTATATAATTCAGAAAATTAGTTTTCAATTCACTAGGCATTAAAATCCCACGGATATGTACTGAAAAGATGATCAAAATGTGGATCAATGAGATAATGTTTATTCAAATTTAAGATGAATTAGGTAAAAGTCTTTAGATTATAATCCTATGAAACAAACATGACCTTGAAGTCTTACCAACTCCACCACGTCATTCCTGATATAAATTTGATTGCAGGGGCAGAGAGCACATCAGACCTCAGCTAGTAACAAACAGCAAACTATATGATCTTTGTACAGGACCAACAAAACATCCCCGGTATGTCCAAAAAAGAAAGAAAGAATAGTCTAATACACATTCAGACATTAATCTAACCAATATTAGAATCTCAGTTTATATCATACATGATCTTAAAGGGATATAAATAATGACAATTTCCTTTTTGAGAGATTCAAGAAATAAGAATTCAAGTGAAGCTGGAGAAGTCAAAAAACCCTTCCTACTACCATTTCCATGCTGAAAAGCATAAACGTAAAATACTCTTATAGTATTTTTTTCCCAATTAAATATTAATGCAATTCTATACTACACATATCCTGGTTATCTAAAATCAGGCAGGAGACTGGAAATACTCAACTAATACTATGGTATACATTGAGAATAATCAAGAAAAGGAACAGAGTCAACACAGTACCTGTTTCATTCAAGGCCCAATTTTCATTTTGAGGAAAATAAAATCTCACGTCGAGTTTACGTAAGAATTCAGATATCTGTGTTTGTATATGATCGGAATAAAATTCCTAGCCGCTGCTACTGCTCTAAGATCGTGCAAATGTATACGTACTGGTCATGTTTCACCTCAAAAAACATGGACTAAAAAACCTTGATTGTAAACAAGCCATCCTAATTATAGACACTTCTCGTTACTTGTGCCAACTGATCAATCCGGTTCATGTATATTGAGACAAATAATTTTCCGCTTGTTAATCATCTTATATTAGTAGATAAAACACACTTGAATAGCTTCCCATATATTTGGATAGATTATAATAATATTACATATGTTAAGAAAATGTGTTGTACAGATATGTATTCCAATAGTATACGATTACAATATGAAAGTATGGGCTATTATTATTTTTGTTTATAGAATTATAAACATGCAACAAAAAATCTGTAAGAATAAATCAACATATCTTTCCTGGAACATTAGGTACCAACTAAATTAAGTACTTAGTTTGTTTATAATCCTAAAATTATTAATCGACTGAACCAACACAAGTTATGTTCCTGATCAACCAACACCTTGAGCCTAGTTCAAAATATACATACTTCCTCTTGCAGCAAAATATGCGTGAGCAAGAACATAATATTACACATGAAGCATTCACATACATCATTGCTAACCTACATTTATCAGCTCTATAACTTATATATCACATCCTCAAATTCCATTTCGCAAAAATACATATAACAGCACAATCAACTAACATATTTATATATGAATACAACATATATTTCAGTTCTTGCAGCAAATAATGATTACACTATGCAAAGCAACCCTCATTTATAGCAGCTTATGAACCAAAACTAAAGCAATGTATAAACAATTATCATCAAACTCCAAAGTCACAAACAAAGCATTATATATAAACCTTGGTGAGGCGGCGGTTATATTCCGATGAAGAATGCGACTAGTACTCGAATCACCCTGGTCAATAAGTTCCTTCAACCCTCCCAAATTAACCACTTTCTCCTCCTTCTCCCCACCACTCTTTCCCCCCTCCTTGGCACCGTCACTCGGCTTCTTCCCCACCATCCTCTCAAAATAATTCCCATATATATACTCCGGCGTGTACCCATTCTCCTCATCAAACAACATAATATGCCCATGCCACTCCCAAACCCGATAATCGGAGCCCTTCTCCTCATGAAACCCGACACAAATATGATGCTCCCCAATCGTAACCGCCTGGCCCGAATTAGGCTTCAAACACTCGGTCTTATTACTCAAAATGGTCTTAATTATGTCTTTCTCCAGCTTGGCCTCTTCTTTGGCCAGCTGGGTTTTGTTGGAATCATCGGAATCGTCATCCTCGTCATCATCGGAGAGATTGAGAGAGTCGAGGAGGAGATCTTCGAGGGTTTGATTGAGAAAAGGGGAGGGCTGTTGAAGTGGGTTGTGTGGGCGGACTTGGAGACGGCCCATTAGGGTTTGGAGGAGCAAGCTGTCGAAATTTGGGGTGGTGTTTGAGGAACTCATTGAGTTAAATCGGATTGAATTGAGTTGACTCGCAGATTGTTGGGTTGAGATTGAAGTGAAGACTTTTTAGGGTTTTAGAGATAGGGGGATAAAGGTGAGGAAGGGTTTATGTTTTACAAGAAACATGGATGTGTACGAGATGGTGGTAGTTTTTATTGTTACTGTGGTCTGAGGGCGGATTTAACTGAGCGGTTTTAGGATGGGTAAATTTTATACACGTCAGAGAGGTAAATTATACGTTGTTGGTCTCTCCGTCTCTTTTTAGTTTGTGTCGATCAAATTGACCAAAGTTTAACGGAAATTTATTAAAATTTTATCAAGTGAAAAAATAAAAAAAAATATGTTACCGTAAATAAATTTTAACCTATTTTAAGATGTAATTTTCAGTTTTTTAAATTAATGAAAGAATAAGTTATAATCTTTGGTCAAAACTTAGTCAATTTGACCAACAAAAATAAAAATGTGACAACTAAAAAGAGACGGAGAGAGTATTAAAATTAAGAAATAATAATATTTGAAGAAGGATGAAAAAACCTACTCCCAAGTCCCACGTTATTATTTTGAACATGTATAATAGTGTTTTTGAAAATAATGCGCTTTAGATATGGTAAAACAAGTCCGATAATGTGTTAACAAGTGTTTTATAAATATAATAAAAAATATCCCAGCTATTTATGATGTTTTTAATATATATGAAATTTAATAACATCTTTTATAATTGTACCCTAATAATAAAATAATAAAGATTTGTATTAGTATGAAAAATGAGATGAGCGAAATTTGTTGAAATAGAGGGTGACTATTTATTTTAGTGATAAAAATAATTTAAGACATGCCTAGTTGTGTTTGGAAGATTGTCATACGTTGGATTTTATTGTTTTAAGGTATCATTTGTAGCACTCATTTGTTTCAAATACCTCAAATTTTGATTTAAAATATCATATGTACTCAGATCTAAGACACAATTAGGACATTGCTGAAGTACTCGTTCTTTCTGAGTATTTAAATTTTAGTTGAGGGTATCATTTTAGACATTATTGGACTTGTTCTTAGAGCAAGTCTAACAATATCCTAACAAGTGTCGCGTAAATATATGAAAAGATATGTCTTATTGCTTGAGGACAATACTTTGGTATATGAACTCTAACAAGATGTCTTGTAGTTGTGCTTTATCGTTAAAAAAGTAAATTTCACTTTGCACCCAATATTTTAGGATGATTTTCCGATTTGGTCTCATTATATAAAACATTGCATCTTGTACTTCAAATTTCCAGTCTCTCACGTTTTGCACCCAATTAACATTTTTCCATTCAAAGCCATACTAACCTTAACAGAGTAAAGGGTATAATTGAACATACAAAATTAGGCAAAGACCGAGGGTTGAGATGCGAATTAATATACTTCTCCAAATCAGGATTGAGATACTCAAAAACAAGCTAAAGACCGAGTTTCTTATTGTTGTTTTGACCCTTGACATCGTAATTAGAGGCAAAATTATTCTACCTACATGTTTTACAAAAAGAAGTCGAACAATGCAGAGAGAATGAGAGAGCATCTAGAGTAACAATATCTCGCGCAAAGTGGTTGGAAGCACGTGTTTTTCATCAATTTCCATTCTAGTCTTCTTTAAGACAATTAACAGTCTAATGGCCTTGTCTTTGATTTTGTATACCTTTTCATATGTCTATTCCTTGTTCTTTCGAGTTTCTCGTATTTGTTCGCTATTTTGATCGATTATGATACAAATTCAGTCTGTTTGTTTATGTAAGAGTGGTGTGGGAGAGAGAGGCTCTATATGTACAATATAGGATGTGAAATCTTTGCACCAATATCAACAACTCCAATCTTCAACCCATTAATCAGATAGAATCTCAGCCTGTATATTAAAATTGGAATTGACAAGATGTGAACAAACTCGCATTATAGTGAAATGTTAGATTTTAATTCGAGTATGCTTTCAATTTGTGGGTCTTCATAGATGTAAACAACCTCACATACATAAATGTTAAGTTATAATATGCTTTTTTTAAAATAATTTCTCAAAAAAATTGCAAAAATACTAACTTTTTTAAAAATATTTGTAAAAATACGATCTGCAACTAGATGCAGCTTCTGTTAATTGGCCCCACAGGGGTTGCAAATATGGTTGGAGCATGGTTGCAACGAGTTGCATACAGTATTTTTGCAAATATTTTCAAAAGTCTAGTATTTCTGCAAACTATTTAAAAATGATGTAATATTTTTGCAAAAGTAATTTTGGACTTCTGTATTTATAAGAAAACCCCAAATAAATATTAATAATAAAATTAGAGGAATAAATGGCTAACAAATTGGCAAACACTATGAATCGGTATGAGGTAGGGATGGCAACGGGTCGGATCGGTTCGGATATCTGTGATATCCAAACCCGAACCCGAAAATTTTCACCAAACCCGAACCCGATCCGAACCCGTTTGGATTTGAAAAACAAAACCTGAACCCGATCCAACGGATTTCGGATCGGGTTCGGGTTTTATCCAAACCCGAATTTCTGCACGACTGCGACCACGGAGCTCCGACCAGTCCACGAGCTCCGACCAGGGGCGACGCGCGGCACCGTGGTGGGGCTGGGTTCGGTAAACCGAGTTGGTGTTTTGATGATGGGTGTTCAAGGAGTGAAGAACGAATATAGTGTAAGTGGGGATTGTTTTGAGTGATGGTTGAGTATTGTTTTGTTGGTTCGATTGTTTGTGGTAGGGGCTGAAGTTTTGAGCAGGTGAGGGGAAAGTTCAAAGATATGTTAGAAATCGGCAAGTGGGTGTTTTGCAGCTATTTGGGGGTGGGATTGTGGCGATGATAACTGAAGGCAGCGATTAGCCGCGGAAGTAGTAATTGCAGGATTAGTTGAAAATAAGGTATGTCGTCATGAGTCATGACTCATGAGTTCCACTATTGTATTTAGTAATTAGTAATTTATTATAATATATGTTATTAAATAATAACTTTAAATTGAAATTATTAGTATTTATATATATTAGGGACCAAAAAATTATATACAAGATATATGATATATAGTTTATAATATATATTATTCGGATTTTTTTTTCGGGTTTCGGGTTTGGATCGGATTTGGATTTCGGGTCGGGTTTCGATACGGAATACCCAATATCCAAATCCAAATCCAAACTCGTTCGGGTTTAAAAATTAAATCCAAATCCAAATCTAAATCCAAAATATCGGGTTCGGTAAAATCCATTCGGGCCGAAACGGTCGGATATCTATTCGGATCGGTCTTTTCTGCCATCCAGGTGGTCACCAGAGAGTCAATGAGTTGAAAGGAGAGGCTAGCGTTAGTTGGACGCACCGAGAGAATCTTGGTGGGCCCAGGCCCAGTACCATAACATTTTTCATGTCTATCCTTTAACTAATGGCGAAAAGTGATGAGACCAGAGGCCCAGAGGATAGATATCGGAAAATTTGCTTTGCTCCTATCTCTAAAGTTGGTAAAAATATTGTCAACCATCCATCCATTTAAATTGTATATATACAATTTTCTGGTTTATGTATAAACCATAAAGTGTGTTGAACTTGAAGACAATATATTATTGTAAGTTTTCCTTTTGTGCCCGTATATAAATAAAGTTTGATCGATGTGTAAAGATAATCTTAGAAGGTAAAGAAAAAAATTAACATGCATAAATCCGTATAGTCATGCTTTCACAAAAATATAATTTTAGAATTTCAAGTTTATCATTAAAAATATATTTGAATTGTTTATGAAAATGACAGTCGAATTGAAGATTAAAAATACGAGACATGAGTTATTGGATTGTTCATAATCCACATAATCCAGGATGAGTGATCATAAATCAAATAATTTTTAGTCAATTATTTATGATTCAACTAATTAGTATTTACAATTTTACGTATGTTTTTATCAACATATATTACTTTAATACGTCAAAATGAAGAAGCGTACATGAAATATTTAAATTAGAAAATAATATAAATTATATTGAAAAATTGGCTCGAAAAAGATAAAAGAAATAAAAAAAAAGATGTGTGCAATGCGTTTTGAATGCGAGTCCAAAGCAATTAGCAGACGTGGTGTCACGCTCCAGGGAAGGAATTTATAATACGTGTATATGTATCGTGTATGTGCGCACAGACTCGTACAAACTCCACAAAGCTTTAAAGCCACCGCCACCCCATAGCTGCTAATAAACATCCCCAACACACTCTCTCTCTCTCTCTCTCTCTCTCTCTCTCTCGTCTCTCTCGCTCGCACGCGGCGCATCTCCGAAATGGTGAGTCTTCTATATTTTTTGTCGTAGCATCTGTTGTTGCCTCTACTCAGATTTTAACAACTTATTATATGTCATGATTTATTCCGTCTCCCCGTTTAAGTTGTTTGTTTTTTTACTTATCACGTCCATTCCTCCCCCTCTGTCGCTTGCATAGATTGTATTTTTGTAATTGCTTTATCTTTTGCTGTTGTTCTTCTATTTAATCTAATAGATACTCCCTCGGTTCGTTTCTATTGTTAATAGTTGGGAGAGAAAGGCTTTTCTATAGTCTCATATATTATTTTAAATTTTGTGATTTTGAAAAAATATTAATGTTTAAATTTTTATTCAAGAAAAGGAAATTTGAAAAATAAGTCACGGAACTAGACTTTATATCCGTGTTAAAATGTGTTGAAGTGCAAAAAGAAAACGTTAATAAATGGATGAGACGGTGCGTCGGTGATGGAGGGAGTGTAATTTAGTATAAGTTGTTTGAAATTAAAACTTTTTCCAGTGTTTATTACCCAATTATATGATATATGATGATGTCAGTAATTAGTTTTAGATGTTTATCCCCAGTAATTTGTAACTTCTTTACATATTTCTAGTAGGACCATTATGCTTGAGAGCACATATAATTTCGCAATGATTGTGAATATAGCAGCTTACTGATCCCAACATACCTTATGTAAGGCCAGGTGCACTGCTCTGGGAAATGTAGGATATCTTTAAAATTTACTATGTAGATTCTAATGTGAAAGGGATCATAGTTTTAGTTCACAAAGCTACAAAGGGACAAGTATATATTTAAAGATAAGTATAAAAAGTTCATATATCGTTCAGAGGAGTCAATTGAATCGACCCCTCTGCTCCTATGGTAGCTACGCAACTGCTTACCCCTACTAGAGTAGAGAGGCTGATCTTGTGAAGTATGATGTTTTTTGGCTTGACTGAAACTTTAGCATTGTCAGATAATGTATCTAGCACGAATCACATATGATAGTCCCTTGATTGTTTACACTACTCTAGTACAGAGTACAGAGATCCTTTATCCGTTTGCTGCATATTGTATGCATATGTTAATTGACTTGGGCATGTCTCATTGCGCTTGCATAGGCTTAGTTTATTATGAAGTTACTCAGATGCAATTTTTCCTCTTTGATTAAATTCTCTAATGAAGTGTGTAGACAAGAAACGTTACGTATGTGATCATTTAATTTGTAAAAGAATATTGGTTATGAATCTGTTGTTGCCATCACTTCACAGGCCAATGCAGCATCTGGGATGGCTGTGCACGATGACTGCAAGCTAAGGTTTTTGGAACTAAAGGCCAAACGAACCCATCGGTTTGTTGTTTTTAAGATTGAGGAGAAACAAAAGCAAGTTGTTGTGGAGAAGGTTGGTGAGCCAACTGAAAGTTATGATGATTTTGCCGCAAGTCTTCCTGCCGACGAGTGTCGTTATGCTGTATACGACTTTGATTTTGTAACGGCAGAGAACTGTCAGAAGAGCAGGATATTCTTTATTGCCTGGTAAATTTACACTTGCTATAAATAGAACTGCACTTCTTTTCATCAATTATCACTAACACATTAATAATATGGTTTCTGCTGTAAAGGTGTCCTGACACTGCCCGTGTGCGAAGCAAGATGATCTATGCTAGCTCGAAGGAGAGGTTCAAGAGGGAGCTTGATGGAATTCAGGTGGAGTTGCAAGCTACTGATCCTACTGAGATGGATATTGAGGTCATTAGAAGTCGTGCTAATTGAAGTTGGACTTCAAACATATTATACATCACCTTGCTGTGACGAGTTCCTCAATTCAACTTCATTAGCTAAGTGAAGTTTAATATTTCTGACCTTATTGGTTGGTGTATTCGGCTTCCAAATGATAAGCTTGCCAAGAATTTCTCCTTTTTCTTTAAATTTTTTGAATCATACTTGGTATTGACTAGTTTGTAATGTTATTTGTTATTTCTGGATTTTATGATTGGACTTCGGAGTTATATTTCCCGTCTGCAGGCTAACATGTACTCCCTCCGTCCCACCCATTTCTTATCGAATGGGTTGGGCACGGAGGTTAAGAAATATGTATAAAGTAGTGGAAAAGAGGAAGAAAAGTGGGTAAAGTGTTGGGACCCATTGATTGTTAATATATAAAAAGAAGATAGTGGAGTAAAAGTAGTACTCCCTCTGTATCAAAAAACATTTCCTGTTTTGACTTTTTGCACTGTTTATTGTAATCAATTGACTACTAATTTATACATAATTTATAAGATAAAATATAGTCATGAGTGATCTTGTTTGATTCGTATTTATGAGTACTTTAATACAGTGAAATTTTTATATTTAATACTAATGCGAAATTAAAAATATTAAAGATAAAAAATGTGTGTTGGCAAACGCGCACATGATTAACAGGAAAAGTATTAAGAGACGGAGGGAGTATGAAAAGGAAAGAAAAGTGGAGAAGTGGTGGGACCCATTGACTATTTTTGGTAAGTTTTGAAATATAAAGAATTGAATGGGACACTCCAAAAAGGAAAGTGTAAAGAAATGGGTGGGACGGAGGGAGTACTAGTTACAACTTGTGGGGTTGATATCGCTTCTTTTTATGAAAGTTCTGTCATACTAGTCTGAATTTGCATTTTCCTGATCATTCTCTACTTTAAAGTTTAGTGTTAGGATTTTTGCTAGTCATAGTGTAAATTAGAAGTTTACATTTACTATAAACTACTCCTTTCATCTCTCTTGTCTTTTTAAGGTTTTGTTTTTTAATCACTTGACACGTATTTTAGGTGCTTATAAAGTATATGTTCACAATTTTTAAAAAAAATAAATTCTTGTTCTGTATAAAAATTTAAACATTAAATTTTTATTTAAAAGAAAAAAGTTTGAATAATTAATCAAACTATATTTTATAAGAATTTTAAAATGAATTAAACTAAAATCCTCTCGTATGAAAGAAGTCATACTAGTCATTCTAATTCACTAATATCAATTTCATTCGAAGTCATTAATATTACATGAAAATAGTTCTGATACGATTATTTTTGTAGGAATTAAATTAATTTAAACATTTTTTCTTGTTTATAAAAATATTTATTTATTTAAAAAAGTCGGTTTTAGTACCAAATGTCCAAATATATCATCAATAACTTTTTTAGTTTGTAATTTATCTTTTGAAAATCCATACCAAATTTTAAAAAACAGGAAAACATGAATTTAACAAAATCCGTGCATATAAAGTATGAACAAAATAACTTAGCAACACAAAAGTATGCATAAAATCAAAAGCTCGTATTCGTTCCGTATCACTCATTTATATATTTTTTACACTTTTGGACATGATGTGCTTGAATGTTTCTATAAAATATAATTTAACTTACTTTTTATTTAATTTTTCTGAATAAAAATTTAAAATAAATTTTTATTTATAAAAATTAAAATTAAATTATTAAATTACATTCAGAAACATTTAAGTGGGTGCTATTTCTGCGTATAAACGGACGAGACTGAGCGAGCAGTAGTAATTTATTATTTTAGTGGGGTTTCATATTCGCCCCTGCCTTTCGTTTGTTTTATTTATTTATATCGCATCGCATAGAGTACGTGTTGCAATACACCGTACCACTAAAACGGGGAAATCAAAATAAAAAGTGCAGGGTTAAAAGAGAAAAAAGAAATTACTTAATAGTTCAGTGTTTTAGCAGCATCCTATTCCGATTCGCCGTTGGATTTCTGCACCAACCGCTCGTTTCTTCGCCTCTGATCGGTATGACTCACGCCACCGTTTCATTTGTCGATCATCATGTCATTCATCGAATCGTATATCTATTTCTATGCGTGGATTCATTTCTCGAAATTTGTTTATTTATTTCCGCTAAATTCAGTTCAAAAATTTACATGCTCCGGATTTATGTTCAAAAAGAAATTTACATTATTAATATGCAGAAATCCGACATGGCGACGTCTTGATTGTGATGATATTCAGTTAGGAATATTGTACAGGTTAATTCACTAGTTACGTGATAGATAGGTGAGCAGTGTAATTTAAAAACGCGATGGTTTGAGATTTATATCTGATCTGTTGGTTAATTAAAATGATTTAATCGAATCTTTGTTTTTTTTGTTTAAGTATCAAATTATGACCTATCTCGAGGAAATTGGCATAAGTTGCATGCACTTGTTGTGCTTAGTGATGTGCTGATAGTTAACTGAGTGTGAATGCGGTCTTATATGGTTGTGTTGTTGTATTGACAGGCGAGAGAAGTGATTCAAGAGTTTGGTCGAGATGGCTACATTTGCCAAACCTGAGAATGCTTTGAAACGAGCTGAAGGTAGGTTACACGATTTATGCCATACTAGTATAATTTGATACCGCCTTCTGAAATTTGCCTATGTATTGTGATAGTACATCGAATACTTTTTGTGCAACATATAGAGAGGAAAGTTTCTGGACCTTAATGATTCAGTCTTGTCAAGGGCGTATATAAGACTGTTTTTAATATTTAACATGTAGATAAAGTTGATATTAAGAGATTAACTCGTTACCAAGTGACTTGTCTCTTATTTATTGGCTATTTCCTTTAACGCATTGACGCAGAGCTAATTAATGTTGGACAAAAGCAAGAGGCCCTGCAAGCACTTCATGGTCTAATTACTTCAAAGAGGTACCGAGCATGGCAAAAGACTCTTGAGAGAATTATGTTTAAGTATGTGGAGCTATGTGTTGACATGAGAAGGGGAAGGTTTGCTAAGGATGGTCTAATACAATATCGTATTGTTTGCCAACAAGTCAATATTAATTCCCTGGAGGAGGTGATCAAACATTTCATGCATTTGGCCACCGAGAGAGCTGAATTAGCACGCAGTAAAGCACAGGCTTTAGAGGAAGCTCTGGATGTTGATGACTTGGAAGCGGATAATCGGCCTGAAGATTTAATGATTAGTTATGTTAGCGGGGAGAAATGGAAAGACAGATCTGACCGTGAGATGGTTACTCCTTGGTTTAAGTTCCTGTGGGAGACATACAGAACGGTATTGGAAATATTAAGAAACAACTCAAAGTTGGAGGCTTTATATGCAGTAAGTAATTATATCATTTCCTTTCTAGAATAAGCCTCCTTGTACAAATCCAGTATTTTAAAATCACGTTTTTATTTTCTTCCCGTCCATCTCACCAGGTTCACCATCACGTCACATTTTATATTTTCTTAATTTTATTTAGCTGGATCTTGTCAAATATAGTATGATCAGGGATTCATCTGGTATAAGTGCAGTGCATTATGTAACAAAGGCAGTCCATAATGCTCCAATTATATTAAAATTGTTCGATCTCCCTTATATGAAGGCAAAAAAGCCGTCTTCTCTCTAACTCTTTAGGTTAAAAATTATTCGATCTCCCGAAGGCAATAAAGCCGTCTTCACATTAAATCTATAGGTTATGCAAAACTTGCAATTTATTCTCTTGTAGTTGCTGCTGAATTCTATCTCAGCTCAGGTATTCTGTACAAAAAAGACTTTACAGTATGTTTTAGCGTTCCTCCCCAGGATCTGTTTTTCCTTGATTATTATTTCTAAGTCATGACTATTCCAGATTCATTAAAGTCCAATATCAGGTATTCTTTTGCCAAGATAGCCAAATGCTATTCTTTTGCGTCTGTTTTAGTCTTTATATATTTCACTTTGTTTTTTGTCATTCTATTTATCATTACACTTTCAATCTTGAAGACTTACTTTGAAAGCCCTCCATACGAAGACTATGAAAGACCTCATTACTAAATAAACATGAAAAATATCTCTTTATTCACTTCTGTAAGATTACAGTAGATAATCCAAGGACTCTTAGCAAAAAGCTTTTACTGAGTAAAAAGCTAACTACCAGAATCACTAGTATTAACAAAAATATTGCACCAATTTCCATAAACTGTTCTTGGAGAATCATAGTTAGAAGCGATCTACAATGCTTGAACTCTCTAATCTATTACATGTCAGAAAACCAGGCCTAAGGTAGGCATACTCCTTGCAATGGAATAGTGTTATAACAGTTTAGTAGATGTTATTCTGTAGGATTAAGAGTTTTTTTATGATTAGATTATTTAATGATATATGGCTGTGCCCAACTTTTGCTAAGCTTCAGCTTTATATCCGTAGATGACAGCTCACCGGGCCTTTCAGTTCTGTAAGCAATACAAGAGGACGACAGAATTTCGAAGGTTGTGTGAAATTATTAGGAACCATCTGGCCAACCTTAACAAATATAGAGACCAACGAGATCGGCCTGATCTGTCTGCTCCAGAAAGTTTGCAGCTGTATCTTGACACAAGATTTGAACAGCTGAAGGTTGCCACTGAACTTGCACTCTGGCAGGTTTGTACAACTCAGCTTACAATATTTTACCTCAAATGGATTTTTCATAGTAATGATGCCTTTCTGTTCTCCCAATGGACATGCTGATGAATATTCTTTTTGTGTTTTATGCAGGAAGCATTTCGCTCAGTCGAGGATATTCACGCATTGATGTGCATGGTCAAGAAAACTCCAAAGGCATCCTTATTAGTTATTTACTATGCCAAGTTAACAGAAATATTTTGGATCTCATCCAGCCATCTATATCACGCATATGCCTGGCTCAAGCTTTTTTCACTTCAGAAAAGTTTTAATAAAAACTTAAGCCAGAAGGACCTGCAGTTAATTGCTTCGTCAGTTGTTCTGGCTGCACTTTCAGTATCACCTTATGATTGCTCATATGGTGCATCTCACTTGGAGCTTGAAAACGAGAAAGAGAGAAGGTTGCGTGTGGCTAATCTTATTGGGTTCAATGTTGAGCCTAAACCTGAAAGCAGAGAAATGGTAAGTAAATTTTCAGTGGTTATTGATTTTATGAAGCTTCTTAATATGATCTTTCTATCACTGACTATAATCAATAATTCTCTTCAGCTTTCAAGGTCATCTCTTCTTTTGGAACTGGTAAGATTTATCATATTTTTTGCTCATATTTCATTTAGCTCAAAAACATCAGAAGAAAAAATGTGAATCATATCAATTATATCTTTTGTATATCTTGTTATTCTTCCTCTTTTCCTTTCCTCTACCTCATTGACTAGAATTTTATCTTATCTATGTTTGAGGCTGCTGGATTTCTCTATGTTACTTGCTCCTTCAATACATCTAGGTGATTCATTCGACCAGTGATGTATAGAATTCACACTAATGCCTTGCCTTCATAAAATCTGCTGCTACACCTGACCGCATGCTCCTTTTAACTAAAATTATTAGTTGCTAAATCCCAAATTAAATGATACCGAACCAAGGATTTGTGTTCCTATATTTAACGTTGCATGCGTCCTCAGTAAATTGCCAGCAGTTTCACAAATCACAAATGCAGAGCATGGCAGCTCTCTTTTCTTCTCTTGGGCATCTCAAATATTTCTGTGCATCAGCAAATTCAGCATGGTTGTTCCGTCGGAAAGTCGAGCCGAGGTGACCGGGGTGCCCGGCAAGTCGAGTCGAGACTAGTGGACATGATATAAAATCCAAAAATAATAGATGTTATAACAAAAGTAAATATAACAAATACAAATTAGAAAGATGACCTCCTCTCCATTGGACAACAGAAGAGTATCTGTTATCATTTCAGAAATTGACCTCTTTTTCGTACTTTAACCTGAAATTCCAATCTGCAGCGCCTTGTTTTGATTTTTGTTTAACGCGCAGCGGAACTATTGCACTTAGGTCTACATCCTTATACCTAATTGTTTTGGAGATAATTTAGGTTTATGAACGTTAATGATGTTCATGTCAAAAATGGGAAAATGGGAGTAGAAGATTATTCTATTTTCATTGCTATTAGGAATTTTCCGTATGGACGCCAAGAAATCTAGAAAATCTTATAAACACAGATGTTATAACACATGAAAGCAAGAAAATAGTAAATAATAAATTGTTCACTTACTTTTACTTCCTGGATAAAGTAAATCGTAGCCTACATATTTCTTTCAGTCATATTTGGTTTATTCAAAATTTATTACTATTTGGATAAAATGCATGTAAGTAAGTGAAAAATTAGTAGCAACTTCAAGAACTATATAAGTGGTACTGCAGTGCAACTGCTGGTCTGCAGCCACTGCTGTGCAGTCTTGCAGCCACTGCAGTGTAGTGTGCTTGTGGTCTGTGGAGTAACATTGTTAATGTGGTTGACAATTGAATAATTTTAAGTGAATTTTGAATAATTGATATGACAATCTTTTTGTTTGTACAATAGTAAATTAGAATTGGATTACATTATTTCTTCTCTGCCTTTTCAAGTCTTCTTTCAATATTCTTGTATTCTTTATCTTTGTAGGTTTAAGAAGGGGAAAAGGTTTGTTAGAAGCTAGAACACACACACACACACACACACACACACACATATATATTTATAAGTAATCAAGTGTGTGTGTGTGTGTATTATATATATATATTTATATATATATATATATATTATTTTTTAATTTTATACTATGTCGACTAGTCTCGACTCGACTTGCCGGGCACCCCGGTCGACTCGCCTTACTGACGTAACAACAATGCTGAAATTAAATGTCGATACTAATATAGTAATATGTGTTATATCGTGGTTGTAGGTGGCCAAAGGTGTAATGGCATGTGTGACGACAGAAGTAAAAGATATATATCATTTACTCGAGCATGCATTCCATCCATTAGATCTTGCAGCCCAAGTCCAGCCCCTGCTGACAAAAATCTCGAAGCTCGGAGGTAAGCTTTCTTCAGCTTCTTCTGTCCCAGAAGTGCAGCTGTCTCAATATGTCCCTTCGCTTGAAAAGCTCGCCACTCTGAGACTGCTGCAGCAGGTGTAAATTTCTGCACTTTGTATTATCTACCTTTGTGTTTATTCTAAATTTTGATGAGAAGACATCACATGTTTTCTTTCAACACTAGGTATCTCAAGTGTATCAAACAATGAAGATTGAAACTCTATCTGGGATGATCCCATTTTCTGAATTTGCTCTTGTGGAAAAGATAGCCGTCGATGCAGTTAAAAGCAATTTTATTTCCATCAGGATTGACCATATGAAAGGTGCTGTTTTCTTTGGTAGTCAGGTAAACTTTCATTGCAACTATAAACAACCTCCCCCCCCTTACCAAATTTGAAAGCTTGTGCCGCCAATATGCTTCTTATACTATCATGTCCTCACTTATAATACAGCATTACCTCTTAAAAGGTGCCTGTTGGGTGTAGATCTTGTTCTGTAGAGTGGCAAAAGATTCGAACTACTTATACAGTGGGAACCGTTTAATTAGACAATCTTGTTATAGTCAAAACAAATATATTTGCAAAGAACTTTGTTTTACTACTAGAGAAGATATTCATTATTTTGAGAAGAAACTTACATAAATTTCCTCATGAGATGTGATTTTCCAACTTGAAAATGAGAAACTACTACTTTGTCCATTAAAAGCTTTGCTTTCCAACATATTTTGGCTATAGATATAGTTCGCTTTTTGGAAAACGTATGATCTCTACTTTAAGACTGACTATCTATATTGTCTTTCACATGTATATATATATTTTTTCAGGGTCTTGAATCAGAGGGCTTACGGAACCATTTGAGCAGTTTTGCGGAATCTATGAGTAAGATCAGGAACCTAATTTATTCTCCGCTGAAAAAAGTATCACAACTTGGGGAAACATTGTCGAGTTTACCAGATGTGGTAGAAAAGGAACACAAGAGACTTCTTGCCCGTAAGTCTATAATTGAAAAACGTAAAGAAGAACAAGAGCGCCACCTTCTAGAGATGGTATTCTCTTGCTTACAACTTGTCATGGAATTGTATGTTCTTGAAAGGTCTTATAATTATACGAATAGTAAGTCTGCTTGATGCCTGATACAGGAGAGAGAGGAGGAGTCAAGGCGACTAAAATTGCAGAAAATAACTGAAGAGGCTGAACAGAGAAGGCTTGCTTCTGAATATGAGAGGAGGAAGAACCAAAGGATTCTTAGGGAAATAGAAGAGAGGGAACTTGAAGAGGCTAAAGCCTTGCTTCAGGAAGCTGAGAAACGAAGTAAAAAAAAGGGGAAGAAACCAATCATAGATGGAGTGAGCATTATGTGTTTTTACTTGTGCCCACACTCACAAATGCTTGCGCACAAATGCTTGCACACAAACATACACATAGTTGTGTTGAATTTTACTGACTTCAGTTATCGCATTTAGGAAAAAATAACAAAGCAGACCTTAATGGAGTTGGCTTTAAGTGAGCAACTGAGAGAGAGGCAAGAAATGGAGAAGAAACTGCAAAAGCTTGCCAAAACTATGGACTATTTGGAGAGAGCAAAAAGAGAAGAAGCTGCTCCTCTCATTGAAATTGCATTTCAACGGAGATTAGTAGATGAGAAAGATATCCATGAACGTGAACAACAGGCAAGCATTGAATAGGTTTTTGAATATATTTATATCCTAGACTGTTTTTACCACAAAAAATGTCATCTAAACTAATTCATTGTTTCTATAATTCAACATTAACAGAGAAGTGTGCCAAGTGATATCTTTTAATTAGTTTACATTGTTAATTTATGCATCAACCAAAATTAATTATTTTCACATCAATTTGAGTTTGAGGACTGATACAATTTGATTGGTTTATAAATTTTATTTTATAAGTATATAAATTTTATAGACCTATTTTTTTTTTTGTGTGGTGGTAGGAATAGGTCTTTATGTTTATACTCACATGGACTGTATAACCTTGCTTTTGTTATCTTGCCTCTTCTGTTGAAGCTGAAGACATGACTAGCTAATAGTTATTTTTCTTTTTCTTGATGTATTATTTGTCCATGCTATACATTTACTAAACATGTTGCTCCTTTCATTACAGAGAGAGATTGAACTAAGCCGGCTGCGCCATACAGGAGATCTTGAGGAGAAGAGGAGGCTATCTGAGAAGCTGGGGAATAAGGTTAGTGTCTCGTGAGTTGATTTTATATGTAGAAAGAGAGGTGCAGTACCAACTACAGAATCACATTTCTTTTCATTGGTTAATACATTTAAAGTATTCAATATAAAATTTTTTTTGCTGCTATAGTCGGTTTTGATTGATCTCCTTGCTTTTAGCATGGAGCCTAATCTTTTTCCATATGGAGTTGATATTTACTCTTTAAGATAAGTGGTGACCTATTGCTATAGTTCTTACGCATATACACTATGAATCCGAACATCTCTTAAATTCACTTTTCTGATCCTTTAATATAATTTTACTCTTAAGCAAGCAATCTTATTGGAATAATAACCATCATGCCCGTATTACTATGATTAAAAGCTCCAACTTCGTCAATTATATGACTGCAGAAAATTTTTCAAGAAAGAGTTGTGAATCGCCGTGAAGCCGAGTTTAACAAATTAAAAAAGGAGAGGCTGGAGCAAATTAGCCAAATCATCCGGTCAAGAAAATCGGAGAGAGAGACTAGAAGAAAGATGATATATTATCTGAAACTGGAGGAGGATAGGATGAAAAAGTTGCGTGAAGAAGAGGAAGCCCGCCAACGTGAAGGTAAATGTGCTTGTTCATGAAAGACATACGAGCAGATAAACTTCTTCTCTTCCTCTTTCTCCGAGTTTGCATTTATCTCTGCTTTCTCGATCTGTGCTTTGATAGATCATTACCGTCTGTATGCCTTGCAACTAGAGTATATTATGCTGAAGTATGCTCTATTAAAATTCTAAATTACAGACACATGCACACGCATTCACAGTGTGCATATAAAAATATTACTTTTTTGCTAAATGTTATTCTTATATTGCTACAAATTTCCCCTTTTACAGTTTTACTAGGAGACCTAATGTCTAGATGAATACTATACTAGAATGTAGATGGTAATCTCAGAACTCTGTTCTTATTCTGTTAAACTGAATCCTCTAAACTGATATTTCTCCCTCATCTTACTTAATGAGGTGGCAGCTATTATTTGGACTATATATCTATATTTCTTATTATATGAGTGGCGTGTTACGTGTAACTATGTAATACATATGTAAGTGGTTTATTTGACATTTCGCTCACTTAAATTTTTACTCACCAAGGTACAGTTACAGTATTGCCTTTATAAAACTAATTGTCTGCTTATTTTTTAATTGTCACGTGTCAATGTATTTAAAGTGAATAAACCAAAATCTGATATTGATGATGTGTTTTATGTCTATGATCTGGGATTTCATCGTTGCAGAGGCTGAGAGACGGAAAGAGGAGGAAGCTAAACGCAAGGCCAAACTGGATGAAATTGCTGCGAAACAGAGGCAGCGTGAGCTTGAACTGGAAGAGAAAGAAAAACGGTGGAAAGAAGAAGTCTTGCAGATGAGACCCACCATCGTGCCTGCAAACTCAGCCCATTCAGACCAGCCTCGAACATTGGACTCTGCACCATCCCAAGGTGGGAAATATATTCCCAAACACAGAAGAGCTCAGGCTGAAAGTGCTCCTCCTCCTCAGGATCAACGCAGGGGTGGTGGCAACAGGATGGATGACAGACCTGACAAGTGGCGTGAAGACAGGAGACCGGTGTCTGGCATGGTCGGTGGGCCCAGGTCTTCATTCTTGTCCTCCAGGTCCCGGGGTGAACGCTGAGGCTGCATGCATGTGTAGTTTTGCTCCCAAGTAAACAAGTTTTTGCATGAAATATTGGTGCTGGTTCTGTGGTTATCTGACCCTTCAAAATTTTTAAATAAGTAAAGCTCCCTTTATTTTAAATGCTAAATCTGATATACACGTTTCATTTGTTTGACACCTGCAATTCATGGTCTTATTGTCACAAACAAAATCTTTGTCAATTTTCATACATTCGGTTTCAAATTATTTGTTGTTTTTAGTCTTTCCAGTTGAGAGATTAAAATCATATTCTTCTTTGCAAAGTAGAACCTGCTTCAGATCATACTACTATATCCTCATGTAATTAATGAAGCAGAGTAATATATAAATTTCGAATTTACTACGTCTTCTTTTTAAAAGACAAACATTATAAATGATTGTAATTTATTACAAAACTATATAATGTTGTGTTTTCTATTTTTGTGAACTTGTGTGCATCACAAATTCACAATTATTTTGAGTCACTGTTTATCTAAAAGTAGATGAGTTAAACCTCCTGACTTATCACAATCTTTGACACTGGAGTTTCCTCTACATGAGCTACATCATGTTGCTGGATCACCACCACTGAAGACAGAATACCTTTGCCAGAGGAGGCCAACACATCCCCAATAGGGCCAAGTTCCGGGTGCTCGGCCTGCCTGTCTGCAACTTCTGCAACCATATTCGAGGGGCATCTTCCTTTGCCGATCACTATAAGCTCGTACTCACCACTCCGTCCGATTCCCACCACGCTCTCCACAATGTTGTTAGCAGTTTTCTCCTTATAGTCTACCATACCCTCCCATCTCTGTCGGAAACCTGTCATTGCTTCGTCGTCTAGCTCCTGCATTCGTAATATTAACTTAACAAGAATTCTTGATAGAGTATAGCAAATTAGTCAAAAGTGGGAATCAAAGAGTACGGTTTGATCACCTTCTCCCTCTCAGGATTCACTTCTGCTGTTGTGAAAGTATAGCTGTTATCTCTGGATTTGGTTGATGATGGCTTCAACACAACAACTGCGTTCGCTGCTGCTGCCCCTTCTTTCGCGAGGAACCTTATGACAGTGACTTTAACCGCAGGATGCTCAGCCATTCTGCCACTCAGTTGTAAAGCCTCCCTGTCATCCGGTCCACCAAAGAAAATCAGACAAACTCTCTGCGCCACGGTGGCTGTAGGTCCTGGTGTCTGCTGAGATCCCCCGAGTCCTCGGTCCACCAGCACAGCCACCGAACAGGGGGCATTCTTGAGAACCCTCTGATTCACGGCTCTCCATCCGTGACCAACTTTCTCCACCTCATCTTCGTTTATTTTTCTCCACTGTTTGTGAAAAGGCAACAGGATCATGGGCACTCTCTTCCTTTCCGCCACGTGACAGATATCCTCGTGCATTGTCGACAAAGCTGATATAGCAGTCGTGGTCCGAACACTGACATGTCCAAGCTGGCCATAGGCCTGAAACCCGACAGCAACCCGATCGTGCATCCCACCCTGTCCAAACCGATTTAGAAAGGGAAATCCATTCTTACGGAACCTCTGAACCATCATTATCGAAGATGACCTCTCCGTCAATTCCACAAGGTGCATAATATAAAGCTTGAGCTGAGACTTCTTGGTGGAACGAGTCGTCTCGATGAGATTTATGAGCGAGGGTATGTTCCCAGGACCATGAACACACGCCAGAACCCGAAGCTCGTCCTTAGCACTGTCTGGTATAGACTCTAAACGCCGGTGAGTGGAGACGCCACGAGCAGGTTTATAAATAGCCATCACCGTTGGAGTTGTAATGAAAGTAGTAAAAAGTGCCATAAGTACTAATATAGCAAACACTTCATCATTCAGAACCTTCTTCTCTTTGCCGATGTTAAGAACAATAAGCTCCACAAGTCCTTTAGTATTCATTAGAAAGCCTAATGTAAGCGATTCCCTGGCCGAAATGCTGCACATCATTGCCACAGCGAACGTGCCTATTATTTTCCCGGCACAGGCTGTTGAAATAATCAGCACCAACAATCCCCAAGCCTCGGCTCCTCGGATCTTGGACACATCGGTTTTTAGGCCACTTGATGCAAAATACAACGGAAGCAACAAGCCTGATATAAAATCTTCAATCCTTTCTATCAATCTTTGGGCAAATTCTCCTTTAGGGATTGTTAAGCCGAAGACAAAGCCTCCGAATATCGAATGAATCCCTATAAAATCTGTCATAAAACCTGACACCAGAACTCCAGCCAGAGTCAAGCATATATAGGCCTCGTCGACGATGTCACTCTCGGGTGAGCACCTCGTCGCGACCCATTTCATTGCAGGCCTAATGACAAGCATCATAAAGGCCACGAATGCGACCCCGGACAGAAGCACCCACACTGAAATGAGGGGGCTCTTTTGAGGCCCGCCAGGGGTTCCGCTCCCTGCTAAGGCCACAGCTAGGGCCAGCAGGATCCAGGCCACGACGTCGTTGAAGGCGGCTGCAGCCATCGCGGTTTCGCCTACTCGGGTAGTCAGCAGCTTGAGCTCGGCTAGGATTCGGGCTAGGACAGGAAACGCGGTGATTGACAGAGCCACGCCCATGAAAACAATGTACTGAGCGACTCCGACTTTGTCGGCGCCTTCTATTGTTTTGCGGAGAAGGAAGGCCACGCCTATGCCGAGGGTGAAGGGGAGGGAGATTCCTGCAGCGGCAATGAAAATGGCTCGTTTGCCGCTGCGACGGATCGAGCTTAGATCAAGCTCGAGGCCTACTAGGAAGAGGAAAAATAGTAAGCCAATACTGGCCACTGACTCGAGAATTGGAGTGCTCCATTTTGGAAACAGCCTGTGCATGTAGTCTTGCTGCCTCCCCAGAGCTGATGGTCCTAGTATTATTCCTCCCTGTTTATAAGTCATGTACATTTAATTTATGCAATAATAAATAGTTATATTTGCGTGACAGTGGCGTAACCAGAATTCTGAAACAACGAAGCTAAAAAAGATAATAACTTACAACAATCTCTGCAATGACTTTGGGTTGGCGAAGAGGTTTGAGAAGGAACGCGAGGAAGCGGCTAACGACGAGGATGAGAGTGGTTTGAACTATCAACAGCGGAAATGCGAAATCCAGAGGATTATCGCCTTGCCATACTCCGTTGGAGGAGGTCTTTATTGATGTTATATTCACCCCCATAGTTGAGAATATATTTATGTGATGAACTATAACGATAATATCTGTTCAAGCTCGATCCTTTTAGTAACAAGAGTACTGCAAAGTTCTAAGACAAAATGATTCTAATATATTTATAGAGAGAACTCGATGTTTCTGTAGTGTGCAGCCAAATCTTAGGAACTCAACTCTAGAGGGGAGAAGTTTGTTAGGCTATGCTGAACGGTATTTATAAGCAACGTAATTACGTGCCACAGCCTCGTATCTCATTATATATATTTTTATTTACTAGTTTTATTTTATGAGCCGCTTAGATGATTCTGCAATCTCAACTATATTGTTTTGATGCTGAAGTTTACCCTTGTTTTTCTTCATACATTTGGACGTATTTTAAAAGTATTTTTCATTCGTGAACTACGAAAAAAATGAAGTGTGCTTCAAAAGAGTACGACTGGATGTAGAATTGAAGTGGGAATCCTTTCTTAAGAAGAAAGTTAGAAACTAAGACCGAAATCAATTATTCAGAGGTAGAAACAGAAGTTTCTGTAGTAGTTTTAACCTTTTGAGCAAGATAGTGTACATGAAAACTAACATTTCAGCCTTTGAACTTTATGATTCACAGAATCACAGGACGCTTGCAGGCATTGTATCTTTCGGTCTGTATCACCCCATACGTATCTATTTCCAGACAAGATATGGTACAAATTATAGACGAGTTCCGACTTCCGAATGCATTATATAAAATGACGATACAAATTAGAAAATGACGGTGAGAAAAATCAAATTTGATATCTGATATCTGTCCAGTGCAATTTATAGCAAACAAGCTTTGGCCATCAACTTGCGAGATAGATATATAGTATATACATGAATTTTCGACTCCACTGTCAAATCTAAGTGGACGTTTGGATGATGGTTAAGCAGAATGGAAATGATACAGAAATTCATAGGATGGGAAGAGTATCAACAAAAATTATTGGAATTTCCATTTCATATAAATAAATAAAATAAATAAACTATCTGAACATTGTGATTCTGATTCTCATTAATCGAGTTCATTAATCATTAACCAAACATCCTTTAATTTTCTGGTGTAGTAAAAACAATAAAATCATCTTTCAATAATAACTCGTAACTAGTCTCATATTCTAACATCATCCTTGCTAGTACGTGTTAATGTGAAACACTGCAAAATTTATTAATGCTAATCAACAGAGACGACGTGCAGTAAGAAGAAGTTATTTTCAATGCCAATATAGATGCTTTAAATTGTAGTCAAATATACAAAATTAAGCCAACGTAATCAAACACATCTCATCGGATTCAAAGTTGAACTGGTCACATATTTCACGTAAATTGAATCCCTCCCAGAAATAGACCCAAAAACGTGAGAACTAGGCAGAGACGTAAAGAAAAAGAGAGGCATGGGAGGCACAAGGACGCCGTGATGTAAACCTAATTTGTGTGTAATATTTGTGAGTTGGTAAACTATGATATATAAAAGAAAGATAATTACAAGTTGTGTTTCACATGAATCACTTGCTTACAAACTCTCGCATGCATCACCTACTCTTTTAATGCTCGAACCACTTTACGCAAAATTAGTTAAATCCGGTCAGCTGAGTTATTATGTGGATTAGTATTTTAATTATGCTCATTTCTGCAACCTTCTCGTGATTCTTTATCTATTATATACTTATATATAATAAGTGTAAGGGAGATAATTTGGTCGCATGGTCCTCTGATCCAAAAGCTTATCATCCGCTGGATCTTATATTGAACAAATAAGCACCGTTAGATTGGAACAAAATTAAATTCTGTTCTACAAGGCAACTGATATCTACTTGCATGTTTATAATTTCTTTTCTGAATCCAAAACAAATTCTGTCTTTCACATGTATATGTTTTTTTTTAATCCTAAATAAATATTTCCTACCAGTTTTATTCGTAGAATCATATAAATCTCACCGTCACAATTTTTTTATAATATATTTTAAAATTAATAAGCCGGATTTATGTGAGGAACAAATACAAATCTATGGGATCTTTTTAAAAATACCCATCTGTAAAATTATTTTTTTAAAAATACTACCATCTTTTTCATTGTTTTTAAAAATACCTTTTCATAAATTTTTTTTTTCAAAAATACGATTTGCAACTTTTGCAACCTTGGGCGGCGCAGCCGTAAAAGTTGCAAATGAGGTTGCAAAAGTTGCAAATGAGGTTGCAAAAGTTGCAAATAAAAATGGAAAGTTGCAACTGTTGCAACTGCAATTGCAACTAGTTCAACTGAAAACTGTAAGTTGCAAAAGTTGCAAATGAGGTTGCAAAAGTTGCAAATGAGGTTGCAAATGAAGTTGCAACTGCAGTTGCAACTTTTGCAACTGCAGTTGCAACTTCATTTGCAACCTCAGTTGCAACTAAATGCAACTGAAAACTATATATAGTTGTAAATGAGGTTCCAAAAGTTGCAAATAAGGTTGCAACTGCAGTTGCAACTTTTGCAACCTCAGTTGCAACTAAATGCAACTGAAAACTGTAAGTAACAACAGATGTATGGTGTGCCCCTGGCGGGGCCATTAGATTATAATAGAATCAACTGAATGCAACCATATGCAACTGAATACAACCATATGCAACCATATATGCAATTACAAATCCTGATTTCAAGTTCCAGTTTTCAAATGTCATTTTCGACCTCATTTTCGGAATCGAATATATATATATATATATAATTCAAGCGGAACTGCTCAAAACTCTTGGGCAAGCTCATAAGGATAATGTCAATCTGGGTTTCCCCGTCAAGCTCTGCACCAAGGATCTCCATCTCATTCAGATGTGAAATCATCTTGAGAACATGATCCCTTACAGGTGTACCTTCAACCATCTGAGTGTTCATTAAAGCCTTCATGGCTACTTGCCTAGCAGCCCTATTCTGATCTCCAAAAAGTTCCTTGAGATTAAAGAGCATATCCGAAGCAGTGGCCATAGCCTGATGCTGATGCTGCAAAACACCCGACATTGCTGCTAGAATGTAACATCGCGACATCTCATCAGCCTTTGTCCACCGCTTATAATACTCTTTCTCCTCATCAGGAGCATCAGCAGCGGGCTGCTCAGGCTTGGGTTCATAAATTCAAAACTTGTACTCCTCAGCAGTCAACACAATGTCCAAATATATATATATTCGATTCCGAAAATGAGGTCGAAAATGACATTTGAAAACTGGAACTTGAAATCAGGTTGCAACACGGCTGGCGCCGCCTGTAGTTGCAAATGAGGTTGCAAACAGTATTTTCGAAAAAAAAAATTTATGAAAAGGTATTTTAAAAATAATTCTGGAAGGTAGTATTTTTGAAAACAATAAAAGAAAAGGTAGGTAGTTTTGTAGATTTCCCAAACTTTTTCTTAATCCAAAATAGATTCTACCTTCTTATTGCATATGTATGATTCCTTTTCTTAATTCAAAACAAATTATGTTTATCAATTTTAATTTAGAACCATATAAATTTTTTGAAAAATATTTAAATCACATTATAATTATTTTAATATAAAATACATTTATTAATATAATCTAATAGAAGTTGGCATAACGTATTCCACTCAAAATATATTAAAATTTGATAGATAGAATTTAATACTTTGGCATGATACATACGAGAAAAGGAATTACTTGATTAAAATAATTTATTTGAAACCATTAATGGCTGTGATGATGTATTTACCAAAGTTCTAACTTACAAACAAATCATAATTTCGAATTTTATTTTATTGAAAATTTTAATTTATTATTTATAAATTAAATTTTCTCACACCATTTAAAATATATTTAAAAAGTTTATAAATAATTAAAAAGCTCCCGTGCCTTTCACGGCTATAAGCTAGTTATTTTAAAGAAAGCAAGGTGTTGTCAATATATGTGAGGGCTCTGGACTTGTCTCGTACGAGAACAACATTGTAGAATATCTACCAACACGACAATTTGATTCAATCAAGGACAGGAATAAATCAATTAAGATATCTAGTATTTTGTGTTCTTTCGTTCGGATTTATCGACCATGATATATGCGGAATTGGAATCATTTGCTAAAAAACAAAAGGTGACAAAAATTGCAGAGGAAGAGGGACGCGGACACCATGTAGTGCAGTAAAATTTGGATTTACTGCGTTCTATGCAGAGAATCAATGACAAGTTTATATTATATTTTAATACATATTTTTCACACGATGTCTTTAAATTTAGATGATACTCCATATACTATACATTAAAATATTTCCGGCAAAAAAAAAAATACATTCAAATATTTCTTTCTTATTAAAATCTATAGAAGAATAAATTTGTTCGCAGACAATGCTATTTTGTTTCATTTGGACTATGAAGAACAATGAATGTAAAGCTTAGGAGCTAAGGTTTGTGGGGGATGAAAGCCAAGAAGGAAAAAGAGCAAGTTAATTTAGTTTAGTTTTGATCTCTGTCCTTCTTTTTATTGGCTTTTTTCAAGAATATTATGCGATCTGTTTTTAACCGATGTCTATGTTATTTCAGGACCGATGTCTTTGTCGGTGATGTCTATATATAGACATCGGTCAAAAACCGATGTCTGAAATATGTTTAGACATCACCCCTACCATTTTTCATGATGTCCATGCAACCATTATTTACAAAACATGTTGAGAGGTAAATGAGTTTATAATCAAATTAGTCTTACTACATGATATTAAACATATAAGGAGCCTTGTATTTTTCCACATAGACATCAAAACCTTTCCTGAGTGTGATGTCAAAGTGAGGTTTAGACATCTTTTAACATTTTTGATGATGTCCTTCTTGGCCATTATTTACAAAACATGTTGATAGGTAAATAGACATATAATCAAGTAGGCTTACTACATGATATTAAACATACAAGGAGCCATGTATTTTTCCACATAGACATCAGAACCTTTCCTGAGTGTGATGTGAATATGTAGTTTAGACATCGGTTTTATTGCCACATAGACATCGAAACCTGTCCTGAGTGTGATGTGAATATGTAGTTTACACATCGGTTTTTACAGTATAAAAATGATGTCTTTTAAGTTTTTAACATCGAAATATAACTGATGTCTTAAATTTCTTCAACATCTATTGTTGAAATATATTTGATGTCTTTTAAGTTTTTAACATCGTTGTTTGAAATATATTTGATGTCTTATATTGTTCTTTAACATTTGTTTAAAATATAAGTGATGTCTTACATTGCATAAACAAAAAATAAAACTTGCCAAAACACAATAACCAACCATATATATATATATATCCAACAAAACCAACCATTCAATAACCAACCAGCAATATCTCCAACCAGCAATATCCAACTTACTAGCAATATCCACAACCAGCAATATCCAAAATGACAATCCCCAAAAGCAAACCACATACTTACTAGCTAGCAATTCAATCCATCCGGAAACTCATACCAAAACACTAGCTAGCTACCATACAAAATGACCATACCAGAACACTAGCTACTTATCCAGTACAACCAAACAAAATGACCATATATACCAAACTGTCCAACTAGTCCACTACATTAGCAGTTAATTACCACAAATTAAAGATCAGAATATGCAAAGTCATCAGACGTGATCTTGGATGAAGTGGAGTGCCTCAAGACGTACTTCATTTAGCTCGTCCTCAGTGTAAGAAGCTCGAGACTTGGGCAGCCACTACAATAAGGTACAAGCAAAATCAATAAATTACAAAAAGAAAGTATAGAAAGTATACAAGACACATAGCAGATAAGGTAGCATAAAATAATACCTTTTTAGCAAATGTCAATTTTGTGTCATTGATTATCTCTTTCATATACCGCATTACTACATAGGCGCACTCATGGCCACCAGGTTGCTTGGGAGATCCCTATCCCGTAAATTGAAGAAACGACATTAGACATGCTATATAAATAAGCAATATATATCAACTATAACTATGTACTCAATTCAGTATAATAGTACTTACACTGAGAAACTTTGCCTTGCCTATCTTGTTGCTGCCCCTACCAGTTTCCACATTAAATTTTTTCAATGCCCTGCATATAAACATAAATTGTGATTAAATTGTCAGAAGATTTTATTTTTTTAGTTTCCCATCAATCTCAGTTCAATACTCTGTACTTGCATTTTTGAATAATAAATCATGTGCAAAATATATATTTTACCTTGCTAATGCATTCTCCAGTTCTGGAAACTGTGTCGGGTGAGGGAGTGGATTCAAAATATATATTTCGCCTTCCCAAATAATGGACAAAATCCAATGCATGCTGTTCACAAAAAACAGACCAGGCCAAGATAGTTATGGCACATAATATATAAGTCTTTGTATTTTTGTCATTTAAAAAATTGAAATTTTGAAGAGAACATAACTTACTTCTTATTATGCGGCAAAAAGAATAGTCGATCCGGGTTACCCTCTCTAAACCGATTGAGAATGTAATCTTCAAATTCAGAATTTACGTAAAATGAGCTTGCTGGATCAACAAAAGCAAAAGTTTCCACAAGTTCCGGGTGCTCACTGATCTCAGCATGCAAGTGCCTACCGAAAAAGTACACACACAAATAAAAAAACTAGCCGAGACAATTGATAAATTACTGACACTGCTCACATTCATGTCATATTGAATAAAGGAACTTACGCCATGTACGAGGCAATTACAGCTTGCCCAAGCATTTTATACTCCAACAACGACACAACATTCTCATGCAGCACATATATTATCTTTTGAACGCCAAACACCTCTTTCTCGCATTTAATCTTAATCGAGACCCCTGTTGTTTTCATCCAAGTTGCTGCATGTTTGTACAATAAATTAAAGCCCTTTGGGACTTTTGCACTTGGCTTTACTCGATTGAATTGTGCCTTCAATTTTTCCAACTCATCATTCTTGCGGGTTTTTTCTGCACTTGCTCGAGACCTTTCTTTTCTCTGGATCTGGAGACAATAAAGCAGAAAAAATATGAAGTAGACATTATAATAGCATAATATCCTCAAATGAAAATTTTAAAATTAAATTCTCACCACAGCAGTTGTGTAGGATATTAACTCGTCAGGCCATGCGCAAAAACAGCCAAGTGCATCGCGAATTGTCACCAAATCACCACCTATCTCAGGGGGGAGCACCGCATCTGGTTGTATCAGGCCATCAACAGAGACACATTGGTGTCCATCTGGTATAGTAACTCCATGCATTGAATTACTCAAATTATCCTCGCGAGGATACATCATACCAAATGCAACTTTATTCTCTATCGTCTCGATGGATAGCTCACAAGATCTCAGGCCCTACAATATTTAAATGACCAAATGAAAATCATAGAAGTATCCAAAAAAAAAAACTGAAATGTATGAAATTAGATTAATTTACCGAATCTTGAGGAGGTGAAGGCCTACGGGGGGCATCTGTAATAACGCATTCTTCATCATCAACTTTTTCAGGTGCCGAATGTGTCTTTTCCATCATTTCATTGTCAAGGTCCTTAGCTGCAGCAGGCTTATCTAGCTCCTCTTGGGGCATTGCTTTTTCAGACCACATTGGGGAATTAAGAGTACTTCCAGAATTCATAATCATCGTCTTCAATAGAGCAATCTCTGCCTCAAGAGCACTTGTTTTTTTCTCAAACTGTTCATCCCTTTGCCGATCACGGGCCATCAACTCGGCCTTTGTGATTCGAATTTTATTCGGCAAATTAAAATATCTTTTTGGAGTGACGTATCCTCCAACTGCCCTAACCCTGCCAGAATGTTCATTACTCCCTAAAGCTGTGGTCAGCACATCTTCACCACATTCGAATTGTATTTCACCCTTCACCTTTTTTTCCAACAATTCATCCTGTTGACATGAAATTTATGAGAAAACCGGAAATAATCTTATCGTATAAAATAGGCAATTATTCATAACTTTTAATATTATAAGAGACTTACAATCTTATCGCATACAGTTGACAAATCTTTCTCGACCACTTTGACTTCTTGGCCATTTCTTCTTTTACGAGCTTTTTTCCAAAATATTGCCCTATCTGGTTCTTCTCCCGGCTCCAGCCTTCCTTTTTTTATCTATTAAAAGTACAACAATATTAAAACAAAACTTACTCACACATTTAAGTTATTTTTAGACATTTTAATAATTTTTAGACATTTACTTTTGGAATAAATTTAGACATCTAGACAGTTATATTCAACAATAATAGCAATTATTTTTAGAATCAGACACAATTAAAATCAAACTTACTTCATCCTCTTTTAAACCGATGTAACCTTTTCTCGACAATCGGTGATGATACTTTCTCTTAGAGGTTATTTCGCTCTGTGTTTGATGAATATCCTAAACAGAAGAATATAAAAGAACATGTCATACAATCCAGTTACTATAAAATCAACAAATGACAGAATTATATGAAACTGAACCATACCATCCACTTAGGATCAGTCCTCTGTTTCACAAACCTTCTCCAGGTTGACTTACTAACATAGCCATAGCCCCTTGGGGGCTTACTCAGTTTCTTCTTGTCTCCAAGAAAAGGCATCACATATTTCCTCGTCAAATCAGCCTTAAATTGTCGCCATTTGGTGCCGGCTGACTTTAGGACCAGATGCTGAGTATCTGATTTTACTTTGAAGGTAGACTGAAAAACACACAAGGTAACATATATTAGGAAAATTGTTCAGTTATATTAATTTCTAAATAGACAGTTTCTTGGAAAATTCTTCAAGTACCTGAAGATCTAGCCACAGCTTGGATTTTAATTCAGGATCGACAGTTGGCCAAGAAGGAATGTCGATTGGAATTGTAGTCCTTGCCAACATACCAATATAGGACTGCAAACGGGCCCTAGTTTCCCCACATGGAATTCCCCATTCATTGGTTGTCACTTTAAACTTTTTCCCTCGAGCTTTCTTGACTATCACTTTGTACATTGCACAGACACCGCGCTTCCCACCCGACTTTCTTGTAGCTGTGTCAGTTGGTTGTTCATTGTCGGCTGGTTGAGGTTCTGAGTTGGCTGGTTGATTTTCTGCCTCAATAGCCAGCTGTGCAGTGCCTTCACTACTTACTTTCTTACTTCCTCCCTTTTTTGATTTCTTTTGCTTAGGTGCCATTCTCTCGTCTTGCTTTGATCTGAAAAAAACTTAACATATCTGACCAATTAGAGAACAAGTACAAATAATCATGAAAAATATGCAAAATGTTACAAAACAAATCATGGAAAATATGCAAAATGCTACAAAGTAATCATGGAAAAATATGCAAACTGCTACAAAATAATCATTGATACACTTGCAAAATATGCAAAATTCTACAAAATAATCATTGATACACTTGCAAATTTTGCAAAATATGCAAAATTCTCATTGAAATTTAGCTAGACATCTATGGACTTTTCAACCAAATCCCTTCAACATTTTCTCTTTTATTACTAACACGTGCATCATCGGAATCATGAGGGTCACATGTAGGGATCTGAGAACAGAATGGGGGAGGGTTCCAGGAGTTGTCTTCTGGAGCATCTTCATTGTACACATCATGGTAGTCTCTAGCTGCCGATGATAGCACAACAGACCAGTTTTTATCACTTGGATCCTCTACATAAAAAACTTGGTTGACTTGGTCCACTGAGACATATTTGTCCTTTTTGTGACCAGGCCGATTGAAGTTCACAAGCGTGAAACCAAGCTCATCAGACTTGACACCTCTGTCATTTGAAGCCCATGTACATAAAAACAAAGGGGCCTTGAATGCGTGGTAGTCTAACTCCCATATTTCTTTGATAACCCCATAAAATGTTAGTTCGCTCTCTATAGGATTTACATCCTTAGCACTAGACACTTGGACTGTCCTAGCAACCAACGACACCCCACTATTCTGAACTACCCTTGCATTATCTCGGTCTTTTGTGTGGTAACGGACCCCGTCAACAACATAACTTTCATAAGTCAACACTGAATATGAAGGTTTTCCAGCCAACCATCGTATTGTTTCAGAAACGTCTCCAGAATTTTCCCTCATTTCTGTACTGACCTACAAGTTTTATTGCATATAAGCTCATTGAAATTAAAGGCATGACTTGCAGAAAATACAAATAAAAAGGAGAAGATTGCAAACAAACTTTTTGTTCAAACCAATCGGCAAATTGTCGATTGTGCTCTCCCAATAGCCACTGCACACTCTTCTTCTTCCCTTGATATATGCCTTCCAAATATTGTTTATGCAACCTGATTTAAGTAGTTAGGTTAATTAGTTAGGTTAGCTAAGACTCTACCACATGAAATAGAACTATAATATGTGTACATGTAAAAAATTGACCAACCTAGCATATGGTTCCACTTCAGTATTATTGAGGAGGACTGCAAGATGCGCCTCACTTCTTTCTTTTTCTGGAACTGACTTCATTGTTGCACCACCTACTGGACCAGAAACTTTTTCATCATTCTGAAGCCCTGCTGTCCTGCTACTCCCGCTAAAGAACTCGGTGCAAAATTCTATAGATTCTTCTTTCAGATAACCTTCAGCTATACAACCTTCCGGATAGAATCGGTTTCTTACATAACCCTTCAATATTTTATTGAAACGTTCAAATGGATACATCCATCTGTAAAAAACTGGTCCACATAATCTCAATTCTCTTACTAAGTGGACTGTCAGATGTATCATAACATCGAAAAATGATGGCGGGAAAATTTTCTCCAACTCACACAAGGTCAAAATAACATCTGATTGTAGTTTATTCAACTTTGACACATCGACAACTTTGTTGCACAAACTGTTGAAGAAAAAACACAATCTTATTATAGAGACCCTAACATTTTTCGGAAGCACTGATCGAATAGAAACCGGTAGTAGCTGCTGGAGGAGAATATGGCAGTCATGCGACTTAAGGCCATACAATTTCTGATCAATCATTGATACACAGTTTCTGATATTTGAAGCGTGCCCGTATGGAAGTTTCATGTTGTACAATGAGGACAGCATTGTTTTTTTTTCTTTCTTGGACAGGGTAAAAGGGGCAGGAGGTAAGTATGTCTTTTTTTCACCTATTTCAGGAGCTAAATCAGGCCTTAGTCCCATCTCAACCAAATCAAGACGCGATGCAAGGCTGTCTTTCGTCTTGAATTTCAAATTGAGAAGTGTCCCAATTATATTATCACACACGTTCTTCTCGACGTGCATGACATCTAAACAATGTCGAACATGGTGATACTTCCAATACTCTAACTCAAAAAAAATTGATTGTTTTTTCCATGCAGATTCGACCTTTTTCGACTTCCCCCCCTTTCCAAAACTAAATTTAAGAAGTTGTTGCTGCGCCAAAACTTCTTCTCCGGTAAGTGGTTCAGGCGCAATACCTAATTCCTGTTCTCCATTGAAAGCTGTCCTAAGCCTCCTATAGGGATGATATTTATCTAAGTAACGACGGTGGCCTTGGTAGGACATTTTCCTACTATGGTTTAAATACTTAGCTACAGTCTGATCACCACAAATAGGACAAGCTTTATAACCCTTATTAATGCATCCCGACAAGTTGGCATACCCCGGGAAGTCATTTACTGTCCACATCAGAACTGCCTTTAGAGTGAAAAAAGAATCAGTATGCGCATCGTACACGTTTGGTTCACCTTCCTCCCACAATTTTTTTAAATCATCAATTAGCGGCTCGAGATATACGTCAATATTATTCCCTGGTTCATGCGGGCCAGAAATTAATGTTGTTAACATCATAAACTTCCTCTTCATGCATAACCATGGAGGAAGATTATATGTTACTAACATAACTGGCCAGCAAGTATACCGGTTGTTTAATCCGTTATTGTGCGGATTTATACCATCAGCCGCTAATCCCAAACGTAAGTGTCTTGGCTCACTACCAAAATCAGGCCACCTATAATCTATATTCCTCCATGAAGGAGAATCAGAGGGGTGGCGCATCTTCCCATCATTAGACCGATTCACTGAATGCCAATCCATTAATTTGGCAGTAGAAGTAGATTTAAACATTCGTTTAAACCTGGGGATTATAGGAAAATACCACATAACCTTAGCCGGCACATTTACCCTAATTTTACCATCTTTCCCAATTTTCCAGCGAGACAAATGGCAATTTGGACACTCAGAAGAAGACTCAAGGAGTGGACCCCTATACAATACGCAATCATTTGGACAAGCGTGGAATTTTACATACTCAAGTCCTAAATCAGTCAAGGTTTTCTTGGCCTCGTACATATTAGATGGAAGCACATTGTCTTTCGGAAGAAATGACCCAACAGACTCAAGAAGATCAGTAAAAGCCTTATCACTAACCCCAAACCTAACCTTCCAATTATGTAATTTCAAGACTGTTTCTAGTTTAGTGCACTCACTTCCCTCAAACAGAGGTTGTTCTGCATCTGCAACAAACCTCTTGAAGTCTTCAGACTCATCATTATTGTAATCGTCCTTACTATAGGCTGCGTCGCATACGTTGTAGGTTTCTGTTGGTGGTGTGGGCTTTGGAGGAGGGCAACTACTACCAACAGCTAACTTAGTACTGTTACAAACCTCTTCACCATGCCAAATCCATTCAAAATATCCTAAACTAAAACCCGAATCATACAGATGACCTCTGATTATATCTACCGGAAATTTTTTGAAGTTAACGCAGCGTGCACAAGGACAACGAATTTTTTTTGGGTTTTTTGCATTATCCTCGGCAAATATCAAGAAATTTTCAACACCTATTTCATACTGTAAGGAATCCCTATCAGCTTTTATCCACGACTTATCCATTTTAAAGCACCTGGTATGTCAATAATAAATTTAGTATTACCATAGTCATTAGTTATTTATCTATATCATGGCCTATAAGAGTTTTATAGGTTAATTATCTTCGATATGTCTTAAAACTATTCAAAATCAGGGCATTTCATACACGACTAAAGAAACTAATATTTCATGTTTAATCAATATAAATTTAATTACTCAGATCAGACCACATACATGCATACAAATAAGATGAAATTCAAATTAAATGTATAATCATAAGCATACAAAGATGCATAATGGATATCTATTCTCTATCACAATTATAGGCTTATGTAATATGAAATTCAAACCATGCGTATGCACAATCAGAAGCATACAAAATGCATAATCAGATGCATGATTCGCATATATAGGCATACTTAAATATAACTTAAATCATCTAAAATATTTGGAAAATTTAAACTATATGAAACATGCATACAAATAATGATCATAGTTTGAGCATAAAATGAACAAGTCAGAGGTAAGAAAGGGAACGTGGGATTACCTCTGAATTAATTAGTCCAAGCTTGTTCCAACCTCTGAATTAGTATAGTCTTGCTGCCTCGGGTCAACACTGTAAACATAAAAAGAAAAATCATCAAATCTTGCTAACAAGATTAAATATACAGTCAAACATATAATATATCATCAACCAGCTAATAAACCCAAAGCAGGGCAATTAAACAATACAATAGCATAGAATTATGTTGCTCTTAAGACATTTGTATAGATAATTGACAACTATATTGTCTCTCTAATAAAATATCTCTATATATATTAGCAAAGAAGATTGAATATAATACAGAGAATTAAAATACTAAAGTACTGGAACAGACAGAGCATCATCCTGCATGCTAATGAACGGTTTAATAACACATCAGCCCATAAACCTAATCTTATCATCACCCAACTTCATTCTAATTAAAATTATATCCACAATATTGACTAGAGTCCAGCAGATATACAAGGAGATGCACATATATAAACTAAATTTGATTGTGTGGTGGGAGTATATAAATTTGGATGAATATACCAACGTGTATGCAGTGTAAAACATCAAATGGAAACAACTAAACACATTATTTCAAATCAACACACAAGGAGACTAAAAATTTCAACACACAAACCCCAATTAAAATTTCAACACACAAACCCCAAATTTAAATTAATACCTGAAAATTTAATTCCTGAAGAAAGGTCCTGCAAAATATACAAAGGCAGAGAAGTTAATAGGGTTTCGATTTGAAAAAACCCCAAATTTACAAAATTTGGGTTTCGATTTGAACAAAACCCCAAATATACAAATTAGGGTTTCGATTTAAACAAGATATGTGTGAGAGAAGACGTACCCACTTCGATTCAAGCTTACCAAGCTGAGTAGAGAGTAGAGAACACCGGAGATAGGTGATGAGTGGTGGTGAGCGGAGCGGCAGTGATGAGTGAGCAGTACTGTTGAGCGGAGCGGTGGTGAGCGGTGGTGAGCGGGCTGAGTGGGTGGTGAGCTAGCGGTGGTGAGTGGGTGGGCTGAGTGAGAGAGATGGTCGAGAGATCAGAGAGAGATGGTCGAGAGAGAGAGGTCGAGTGAGAGAGAGAGAGAGTCGAGTGAGAGAGTTTGTAAGAAATGTTATTTTAGTTATTAGTTTAGTTTTTGATTTTAATTTTATGTTAAATATGTCTGAAGAGAAGGAGGGAAGCCTAAAATGTTCTAAGGCGGGGGAACATTTGGTTTTAAGGCGGGGTTTTTTTGACTAAGGAGGGGAGAGAGGGATGGCCGTGTGTTTTGAAATTTTTTAATGATATTTTAGACATCGGTTTAAATTTCATTGATGTCTTAAATTGCTAAAGACATCGCCTCTAGAAGGGGTGATGTTAAAAACATTTTTAACATCGGCGGCAAATCTGACCGATGTCTGACCTATGATGTCTATTAACAGTTTTCTTGTAGTGTACTCCATATACTATACATTAAAATATTTCCGGCAAAAAAAAAAATACATTCAAATATTTCTTTCTTATTAAAATCTATAGAAGAATAAATTTGTTCGCAGACAATGCTATTTTGTTTCATTTGGACTATGAAGAACAATGAATGTAAAGCTTAGGAGCTAAGGTTTGTGGGGGATGAAAGCCAAGAAGGAAAAAGAGCAAGTTAATTTAGTTTAGATCTCTGTCCTTCTTTTTATTGGCTTTTTTCAAGAATATTATGCGATCTGTTTTTTAAGATTTTTATCTTAAACTTCCTTTTAGAGACCTTTTTAATTTAAGCATTAACTTTGCTAGGAACTTCTGATATTCAAAATTCTCACAATTTCTACAGTTTTATTGATAGATGCGGTATATGATGACACCAAGTGGAAAGTGTATTACCTAAATTTTTATATTTTCAAAACAAATAAATAAAATTACTTTTTTAACATTTATAGTATTTTTTAATTAATATCAATTAAAATTAATAATTTTGTGATTTCATTATTTTGTAAAGATTTTATTCCACGTAAATTTGCTTCTTTTTTTTTTCAATCTAACTAATAGAAAGCATGTATTGCTCTCAAAAAAAACAGAAAGCATGTAGGTTACACTTTATACAGGGGAAGCCGGAAACAAAAGAATGAATAAAAAAAATGATAGTAGCACACCAGCACTGTAGCAGAAATTCGAGCTATTAACCAAAAATCCAACTAATTTGTAATTTTTTTGCCAATAAATTTTTAAACTTTTTTTTTCATTAACAACCCCATTAAACTTTACTCAATCTTTGAAAAAAAATTAACTAAAGTTAATTATAACTGATGTGGACTAACCATGATCATCACAAATCTTACGTGGCAATATAATTACAATTAATCAAAAAATAGTACAAAATAAATAAATTTTTTACTCAAGCCTCATATGACAAGAGAACCACCAAAACATCATCACCTAGCGTAGCATTTTGGTGTCCAGATATTATATTCGCACCACGACCTCCTGTTCCTCTGTGCAATAAAGCTTCACATACATCTCATTTTTTATTTGGTCAGGCCCTAAGGAGGCTGGTTGGGTAGCCAAAGTATTTGAGAATGAATCTTCTTACTCTATTATGTTTGGTCCTGATAAATGTCGAGTTACAAACAAGGTCCATTTTGTTTTGAAGCGTAAAAACCCCAAGACCGAGGAGTTTGTTGAGCATCATGTTAAGTTCCCACCATATGTGTCGTCTGATAAATTAACCCAGTGTGCTGCAATTTTGAAGCCTAGCAATGAATTAAGAATCTTAGTTGATGGGGAAGAGAAGAAAAAGGTCAATTTCTTGTCTGCATAAGATTTTTATCCAGCGCGCTAATCCCAACAAAGATAACTCTTGAGTCAGATGACAAAAAACCTACAGACTAGGACGAGAAGTGGCTAAAGGCGAAAAAGGGTCGTCATAAGTTGCTTCTCTTTTCTATATACATGGCCAACGGTCAATATTATGAGAGATGAAAGTAGTGTATAGCCTTCAGATTGCGAATATGAAAATTCAGTTACATAAGTGTTACACTAGGTAAAGTTTGGACACTAATGCTCGAGCCACCTAAGAGATCGCAAATCAAATCTTGCACCTCAGAATCAAATAAGTTACTTGAGTATAAACAATAAACATGAGATGAAATAGCGAGAAAAGATAAATTGTTAATTATTAAAAGATTATATCTTTGGGTTTATAAAATTAATTAAAATATTATAAATTATTAAAATTATTACTGTTAATGAATAGACATAACATAGCAGACACGTGTAATGAATATGCGTTATGTGGCACACACGTGTATAAAAAGATACAAATTATGGAGAGATACTTGACAAGTCAAATTAGAATATTTAATCATGGTTTGTTTTGTATTTTTTTATATGATTTTGATAATGTTTGTTGGAGTTGTTGGTGAAAAAAAAATTAAAGGTTTTTTTGGCAAAAAAATGTCAAGTTAGTTAGATTTTTTGATTAATAAATCTAAAAAAAATGATAGTAGCACACTAGCACTGGTCAGTAGCAGACAGCGGTTTAAACTGATTCTATAGATATTGACTGCTCCGTACTAAATGAATTTTCACCTTTCTGAATTTGGATATGAATTTTATTTTTAAATTTGAAAAATTTTAGATTTGAATATATGTTTCTTATATATTAATCGAATTGATAATATGAATTATATGTATAATATTTTATATATCATAACATATATTATTTTTCTTAAAAATAATATTACTATTATTTCAAATTTTAGATTCGATCCTTATTTCAGGTTTCAGATATCATATAAAAAGAATTGTTTCGAGTATATCCAAATTCAGTCCAAAAATTTCAACTTAAGTTCAAATACTAATTTTTGTTGTTTAAAAAAAACACTAATTTTTGAATATTTTTTGTGCTCAGATCGATAGAGTTAAAAAAACAAATCTTTGTCACAAAAAAAAAAAAAAAAAATCTGGCTTGGATTCTCTGGATGGTCCAAGTGAGAGAGATGAAAGCTGGAGCAACGTAATTCTCGCGGGCGGGCGGTTGCAGCCCTGTTTGATTATTGTATTGTCCAAGAGTTAGTGGGCTTTCGTCTTCCAAATAAAATCATATATTTTTTTTCCCCCTCCGGAATAATGATTTCATTAATGATGTAAATCATTTAACAGAACATGATGAAAATCAGAATGGACAGCTGTATCTCGCTAAATAGTGAGGTACTCTATTCGCTGAACGTTTAACAAATTTAAAACAAACGTTTTCATGACGTAAACTCGCAAGCATGTCTCGACAATCTTCGACCACTCTCCTCAGATATGATAAGCAAGAAAGAGAGCTTCGGATGGTCTGAACTAGCTGCAAGCAATCAGATTCAATGATTGTGTTGGTGCAACCATTTTATTTTACCCAACTTAACACTTCTCTGATGCTGTATGCCTCTGCCAATTCTGGGTTGGGCTGACCTCGCATACATTTTGATCTGGCTTCAAATAACTGCCCTTCATGGTCTCTTACTAGAAATGCATGGCTGTAACAACTTGTTTCTGCAAAAATGGCTGCGTCGACATTTATCTTAATATTGCTAATCAGGGGTGTGTGCCAGTGTTCATCACCGTCGTCTTGGCTCATGTAAGCCATAAACCGGTCAAAAGTCTTGTCTTGAACACTCTTCCATTGATTAAGAACAGAGTATGCAGATTCAACCACTTCTGTGATCTCCAGGCTGTGTTGGTTCCATACAAGTTCATTTCGATTTTTCCAGATCATCCAACAGACCAAAGCAGTAATATATATGTTATCAGTTTCTTGATGATCAAATACTAACTGAAGCCACTCTTGAAAGGAGCTAAACTCACCAATAATAGGCTAATTGTGGACTCTTTCCAAGCAAGTGACAGCATAAGAGCACGATACCAGAATATGAAAAATTGTTTCTGGAAGCTCATTACAAGGGGTTGGTTCAGCTGGTTAAAGAGAGGACATGTATCCTCTTGGTCACAGGTTCGACTCCCGAAGGGAGCAGAATTTGTGATTATGCCTCCTGGATCAGAGCTTGTCGCGCTTAGGTGCGGTTTATCTTGGTTCACGTAGTTTGCAGGCTATTGCGTGAGCTCGTGGATTTACCCAGTGCGCACCCGAAGGGTAGCGGCTGCGGGTTCCTACGTTAAAAAAAAAAAAAAGTACCCAGTGCGCACCCGAAGGGTAGCGGCTGCGGGTTCCTACGTTAAAAAAAAAAAAGTAGGGCAAAGATTTATTACCTGAACTCTTTTTGATCGAAGTAAATCCTTCGTTGGTAAGCAATTTGTGGAGGCACGCCATAAAAAGTTCTTGACTTTGGGTGGGATTTTTGGATTCCAAAGTTTTCTCCAAAAACCTGAGTTTGGCTGTGTTTGTTGAGTGCTCTTTAAATCCTGTAGCAAAGTACGCTCTTAACTGAGTAACACCCTAACTTCTCCTGTCTCCAATACCAAGAGTCCTGCACTCTAGTATCCAACGGGATCGACAGAATTAAATTGGCATCCCTGTTGTCGAATACATCTAAAATCAAGTTGATGTCCCAGTTGCCGCTATCGTCCATTAAAGAGGAAACCATTTGCCCCTGTAAGGTGAGACTATTTGTTTGAACGTAGGCTTCGTGTTGCATAGGTAACCACGGGTCCTCTAGGATATTTATTGTGGTTCCATTGCCAATCCTGCACCCCATGCCTTGTTTTAGCAATGACTGAGACTCAATAACACTCCTCCAAACATAACTCGGATTGTGGCCAAGTTTTGCATTAAGAAACGACCCCTGAGAATAATAGCGAGTCTTGAAAACACGGCTAACTAATTTTTCTGGGTAGTGCAGCAATCTCTAACCCTGTTTACCTAAGAGAGCAAAATTAAAATCGTGGATGCTCCTGAACCCCATTCCGCCAAGAGATTTCTTCTTGCACATGTTAGTCCAGCTAAACCAGCGGATCCCTCTTTCCTTTTTTGAGTCCATTCTCCACCAAAATTTACACATCAGTTTCTCTAGATCTTGACAAAGGTTCAGAGGTAACAGAAAGACTCCTATTGCATAGTTCGGCAACGTTTGTGCTACGGTCTTTAACGACACCTCTTTACCATCTTTCGAAAGAATTTTGTTACCCCAATCTTGTAATCTATTCTGAAGTTTCTCCTTAAGATAACCAAAAATCGAGGATTTGTTTCTACCAATTATATTAGGTAGTCCCAAATAAAGACTGTGATCATTGGCTTCATGAAAGTTCAACCGTTGACAGAGCTCAGTTTTCAACAAACTTGATGTGTTTTTGCTAAAGAATACCGATGATTTATCCACATTTATTTGCTGGCCTGATGCTGCTTCGAAGATTTTTAAAATTTGAAGCACATGATCTGCACTCTCCATAGTTGTTTTACATAGTTGCTTTACAGAAAATGTAAGAGTCATCCGCAAAGAACATATGAGAGATGGACGGTGCAGAACGAGCCACTTTAACTCCCTTGATCTTATTTCTTATTTCAAAATCGTTTAACAATGTTGACAGGCCTTCAATGCATATTAGGAAAAGATACGACGACAAGGGGCCTCCTTGCCAGAGACCCCTTTCTGGTACAATGGACCCAAACTGCTTTCCGTCATGCGAATTTTAAAGCCATAGGCTTTGGACATGTCCAATTTCAAAGCCATCCAGCTATCTTTGCATGTATTCTTTCGCTTCATAAAATGCATAATCTCAAAAGCTATCATTATATTATCAATGATCAAACGTCTAGGAATAAAAGCACTTTGAGAGTCTGAGATAATATAATCAATAACTTTTTTCATTCTATTAGAAAGAACATTGGAGATAATTTTGTACACAACATTGCAAAGCGAGATAGGACGAAGATCAGTCATGAACACGGGATTTTTCTTTTTGGGAATAAGAGCAATATTCATATTTTTTAGCTGAGGATCAATCGTACCAGATATGAAGAAATGTCGAACAATACCAACAATATCGGCCTTGACTATATTCCAGCATTTCTGGTAGAATCCCGGGCTCATTCCATCATGTCCCGGGGATTTGTCCGGGTGCATGTGGAAGAGTGCAGCTTTAATCTCTTTCTCCTCAACTTCTGCCAAAAGCATATTATTTTGATCTTCTGTGATCTTACTCGATAAGCAGGCTGTAATGCTTTCCCAATTCTACTGTGATCTTACTCGTTTGTTGCCGTAAACAAACGAGTGAAATAGCCTGTTATGGTCTCTTCTAGTCCAGAACCCCATTCTACTGTATGCCCAGTTTCGTCCTATAAAGAAGTAACTTGATTTGCTTTCCTCCTACACTTCGTAGCTGCGTGAAAGTATTTACTGTTTTGATCGCCCTCTCTCAGTCATAACTGTTTACTCCTTTGTCTCCAAAATACTTCCTGTTAGCATATGTTTCGATACTTATCATTAAAATTATATATTAAAAAAACTCAAAGGTGCAAACAAAGGAAGTGAATCCCGGGAAAAAGTTGAAGATTTTCGGTACTTATCATTTACTGGTGCATATTGTACAAATAAATATTATAATAAAAAATCTCACTTTAAAGGTGCTGAGTTGGATAAACGCATTATAATAATTAAAATTATCCTCAATCCTCCCATACATAAGCTTGTGGGAGTTGGTCTCCATTGCCACTATTATTTGACAACAAAAAATTTTATTATCATTTTTTGAAAAAAAAATTTCATAATTTCGTATTGTGTTTATAAAAACGTAATTTGAAGAACACAACTTCAAACGGCGTTTTTCTAAAAAATCAAAACGCAATTTCAAATCATATCAAGAGAATGATATTGAGATCCTTTTAATTTAAAATACTCCCTCTGTTTTTTTTTATATGACGCTTTGACTTTTGGCACACACTTTTAAGTGCTTTGACCGGTTAGTTAAAAATATTATTTTTTGAATTTTCTTTTTTTGAATAAAAATTTTGATTATATATTATTATTCAGAAAAAGAAAATTTAAAAAATAATATTTTTAACTACCCGGTCAAAGTATTTGAAAGTGTGTGCCAAAAGTCAAAGCGTCATATAAAAAAAACAGAGGGAGTAATGATTTTTGAAACATTTTGTCCAGTTTGCACAACTAAATCTTGCACAGTTAAATCCAACTAAAACCGTTTGTTCAATTCTGGTTTGGGACGGTTCGTTCTGGAACCGTCTCCACTTATTTGCTCACACTCCGGTCTCCACCGGCAAACACACACACACACACTTTCTCTATATATACACTGCACTGGCAGAAACACTTACATTCTGCAAAAAATAAAATTCTGTTATAGTGACCAAAAAAGATGTCAGGTTTGAGCATGTCTCTGGACGATATCATCACGATGAATAAGCACAAGCAGCAGCAGCAGCAGCGACTATCCTCTCCACCTCCTCATTCCGGAGCTGCACCTTCTCGTCGATTCTTCAATCGCACAGTTCACCGATCGTTTCCGTATCCTCGTTCACATGTAATCATTTGATGTTATATATATTACACATACATTTTGTAATTTCATCTTCCTACTTTTGTTTAATTGTTTGATATCTCTCTATCTCTCTCCCGTGTGTTAAATGAAAGGTTGAAGCACCAGAGACGAAATGGAAGCACGATAAGTTTGCACGATATGCTGCTGCTCACGTCTCGTATCCTCATTTACAGGTAACGAGCTTAATTTACCTCTTTATATGCACATAATTTTGTAATTTATCTTACTTTACATCTCTCTCTCTCTGTGTGTGTGTGTGTGATATAAAAGGTTGAAGCACCAGAGATGGAGTGGAAGCACGATATGTTTGCACAATATGCTCCTGCTCATATTTCGTATCCTCCTATGCTTAATCGTCTCTACTACGTGGAAACTGCTACCAAAATTCTGGTTTCCAACTTGAATTATGCTGTTTCCGAAAATGATATTAAGGCATGTTTGGATCCTTATTATTATTACTCTCCAATTATTTATCACTCTTCATCTTGTAGGTTTTTGTTAACATTTCTATTCGGCACTTAGTTGTTAATGCTTATTTTTTGTTGCTAGATTGTGCATTGATGTGCAAATTGATGTTGTCTCCTTATTATTGATCTCAAATTAATTGTTACTCTTTGTTTTTTAGGTTGATGTAAACAATTCTATTCAACTCTTAATTGCTAATGCTTATTTGTTTAGTTGCTAGATTGTGTATTGTATTAAATTGATGTTGTGAATGTGTTACTATATGTTACAATTTTTGCTTGGATATTAGTTTTTGATGTTGACATATGATTTTCACATATTTATTAAGCTCTTAATTGGTTCTACTTTTAGAGTAATTTGTAGCTGGATTGTGTATTTATATAAAAATTTGATGTTATATACATTGAAGTGTGTAACTATATGTTGGCACTGTGGCATCAATATTGGCGATTTGCCAGTGTACAAACTACAAAGTGCGAAGTTATAGATTTGTGCTAGGAGCAAATTTATCACTATTTACTTATTTAGTTTATTTCTGCTGTTTCTGTTTGTTTCACAAACTTAAAATACTTGTTGAATATGGAATATATATTGCTTTGTCGCTAATGTAAAATGTAGTCAGTATCTGTTAGTTTTCTGGTATTAACCAGAGTGAGTCACTTTCTGCAAGTTAATGCATATTTTTCTTTATGTTGTTCTTAACATGTTTATTCAACTTTTAGTTACAGAAATTATTAGGTCATGAGTACTAGCTATTCCACACTCATTGTGCATCTTTATGCGAATTTGTTGTTGCCATTCTCTGTTGCAACTGTAGGTAATATGTGTTTTTTGTTGTGGTTTATAAAATGCAAGGGTTTAGTGTTGGTACAATTGATATTGACAACAAGCATGTGTAATTTTTAAAGCTGTGTATTGCCGTATTGGTTTCGACAACATATAGATCTTATTGGAAAAAGACATAACAGTGCAAATCTGAGACTCTAGCCAGTATTGGCAAGCAAAGTAAACCCAAGAAGTCACTGTGTAGATGACACTGAAGAAATATATGTACATCTGTTTATGAGTATCAAAGTATCAAGAAATCACATACTCAGAGCAGTTGTACGATATGCACAAAAGTCAAAAAGAAATTTCTGTAGTCGTTCATGAATATTCACACAAACTGATGCAAAGTGCATTCAGGCTGGTTTTGTCTTTTTTATTATACTCTTCTTCTTGTTGACAGATAATATGTCGCACTTCTCCTTGATCTTTTGCATCGTGAAAAATACATGAAAGCTGTAATTATTGCCATTGATTGATCCAATGTAATTTTGTTCAGGATCTTTTCTCAGTTGTTGGTGACGTGAAAAAAATTTCTGTACATTATGATAAGAGTGGAAGATCAGAGGTACCACAAGGATTTTGTTTTACCTGTTTATTTGAATCTTTATTCCTAGTAGTTGAAAACATTTTTTCCCTTAGGGAAGCGCTGAGATCATCTATTCAAATTGGAAAGATGCTGAGGCAGCTGTCAAGAGGTACAATAATATACAACTAGATGGAAAACCTATGGAAGTTAAGATTGTTGGAATGGTTACTGCAACTTCTGCTGTTATGTCTCCATATGGCTGTTATGGACTAAGAAGGTTTGTCCTTGTTGCTCTTAGATATTTGTCTACTGTATGTCATTATGCATCAATATATCTCTCACTAGGTTAGTTGGTTATGAGCAGCAAGGAAGGTAACAGCATGGATAAATTTATAGCATCGAATTTATAGTTGAACATTAGACTGGATCATGATTTGGTAGCCGTCTTACTTTTGAGATCCATAATTCCCTATGAATTCGTGTTAAATTATCATAATCTACTATTAGTAAAATTTGTTTAAGAAAAAGATAGCATTATACTTAATAAATATAGAATAATTTTTACACTAAATTAGTAGTTATCACATACTTGAGGAAATATTACGGGGAAGCATTTTCATATGCTATTTAGTGGACTTCTTCTCATTTATAAAAAGTAATTTGTCTTCTTACTCCTTTGACCCTTCAGATGCATCTGCAACTTTATTGAGTAATTTGTTTTCGTTTGCTATATACTTGTTTTCTACTTCTGCTTAGTGTTGGTGAAGATTTTAGCTGTCAGATTCTAAGATTGTCACCATAGTTGGAAGTACAGTAGTTTATGTACAATTCGGGGGGAACAGACTGAGATGTATTCACTACATGGCACCAGTGACTCGGTGAGGCAGTGTGCGGTGAACCATAACAAATGTTTTCTTTTTCTATGTTTCTTTAAACCTTTGAGAAATAAAGTTGCCAATTGGTGGCTTTTCTTTACTTTGATGCTTCTCTTCCCCCTCGGGATGTTGTCATTTATATCTTGTGCATCCACAATGTTAAAATTAAACCTACAGTTGGTTTGTGTTCTTGAAGTGCTTGGATCAGATTAAACTAGTACCAAAAACTTTTATAGAATACTTGGTGTGTCAAAATTTGTAGTGTTTAAGATAGCGAGAGTGGTTATTGCAACTTGTGCTGTTATATCTCCATCTGGCTTAATATATAGGCCAAAAAAGTTTTACCTCATTGCTCTAAATTTAGTTTATGTCGTTGATCATTATGCCTCAATTTTTCTTGGTAGCTTGGTTTTGGCGAAACGCCTTTTGACTGTTGTAACCTCTTTTGAGCAGCAAAGAGTAGGTGATTGAAGGACTTCACAATTAAAGTTTTCACTTAAACTTAAGACAGGATCACAATTGCTCCGGTTGCTTTTGAATTCCACAACTCTCTATATTTATTCTTTGCAATATTGCAATTTTCATGATAGTAAAATATGTTTGGAAAAAGAGATAGCAATGAGAGGGATCCCTAGACCTAGAAAATATAGCACATAAAAACACAGTTAGACACTGATTGATAATAATCACATATTTGAGATCTGTGGAGGAGTTTTTTCATTTGTGGTTCAGTGGACTTCCACTCATCTGTAAATAATGCTGTGTTCTACGTACTTGCTGATCTAGTTTGGCTCAGTGACAATGTAGATTTTTACAGCAAATTTTTAATGTTTTGTCACTTCAGTAGGATTTAGAGTTTATGAACAAATTTGATAAAATGTTCAGAAATGTAGTCATTCCTCTTGAGATTTATTCTGACTTCTGAGGCCTTTTAGAAACAAAGTAGATAATTGGTGGCCGTTATTTACTTTGATGCTGCGGCTGTTATGTCTCCATCTGGCTGATATGAACTAAGAGAGTTACGTCCTATATAATTCGTTTGTATATCCGCAACCCTGAAATCAAACTGTGTATAGTTAATTTGTGCTCCTGAGTCATGACATGCTTAGATCAGGTTAAATAGCGAGTACCCAAATCTTAAATGGAATATTTAGCTTGTAAAACTTACAGTTGTTAACCTAATTTTGATATGGGATGATACAGAGATGTGGGAAAAGGAAGTGAACTGGTTGGGCTAAGCCAAGGTGGTAATATGCACACTAGTGGAAGAGGACTTCGGAGATGGAATGGAGGGAAGGCATATAAAAATTTATCTGCTGAGGACCTAGATGCTGATTTGGACAACTATCATGCTGAAGTAAAGCAAAAACATTGACCACCATCATCTACTGATTCTCAGAGGCTTACTACAAGTTAAAATGCACCCTTGATTGTTACACTACATGTTACTAAGAGAGTTTGTATCATCTGGAAGGTTTCATCATTCACCTTTAGTAAACATGGTGTGGCAACACAATTCTACTGTCTGAGAAGTTGGAGATAGTTGTATATATCTTTCTTTTTGCAAAGTAATAGTTGTATATATTACTTGGAGATGGTTGTATACTATATCTTGATGGCAGATGCCTGCAGTTTACAGACAGTGGTGTGGATAGATTTCATGTATGTTTTTCATTTTCAAATTGAAATGTCCAGAGGACCGCCAAGTTTTCTGCACAATCAGTTTATAGGATCAACTCATAGTTCTCAGAGTTAGGTGCTTTGTAATCAACTCCTAAACTGACATTTAGCCTCCGAGTTTTAGACAAGGATGAAATTAGATACAAAAGATATTACTTTTAAAGTTTCAACTTTACTTGAGAACTCTGATCCAAAGATGACTTGCAAATCCAATCCACAAATGTGTGCCAGTGGTGCCAGAAATATGGAGCATCTTGTTCCACTTTCTTTTATGTTTTGGTTGTAACTGGCAAAGTTTTAACAGAAACGCTCGAACTGAACTCGATTCTACAAGAGATTTGAATACAACTGTGAAACTGAACTCGATTCTACAAGAGATTTGAATACAACTGTGAAACTGAACTCGATTCTGCAAGAGATTTAAATACAACTGTGCAAAAGGGATTGAAATCTGGAATTTGTTGCAATTTTAATGTTGTTCACTGAAGGAGCAAGATGAATTTCCTTTGTTTCCACATTAAAAGCTTAAAACATAAACAAAGTATAATAAAACCACAATCAAAATGCATAAATAATTCCAGGGCTAAAGCCGAATCAGATGAAGAAGAGCTAAATAAACCGGATTGCAACACATTTTGGTTTCCGTTCACTTAGCATGCTTGTACTTATAAAATTCATCTTGTTCTTGAATTCAAGTGATATACAACTTTAAACTCAAATGAAAATCGACAGATATGAAGAACAAATGTATCAAAAATACAGAATCACAGGTAGGATTTCCCAACAAAACTCATTTTTGCACCTGACATTCATCCATCAAACAATTACAAAGCTTAATTCTCCAATTTCCAGCTTAATAACATAAACTGAACTCAAAGCCAAAATAAAGAGCCAATTCAACTTTCATTTCATTAAATCCAAATTACACAAACCCTAATCCCACATCCAAATTACACATACTACTAAAATGCTACCTACACATAGAATCCAAAACCCTAGAATCCACCAAAAACAATCTCAATTAACCTCCAAAACCATAAAGAGTCCTTCCTTGCCTCTTCAGAGCATACACAACATCCATCGCAGTAACAGTCTTCCTCCGAGCGTGCTCAGTGTAGGTCACCGCATCACGAATGACATTCTCGAGAAAGATCTTGAGAACACCCCGAGTCTCCTCGTAAATCAAGCCACTGATTCGCTTAACACCACCTCTCCGAGCCAATCGACGAATAGCAGGCTTGGTGATCCCCTGGATGTTGTCTCTCAGAACCTTCCTGTGACGCTTGGCTCCTCCCTTTCCCAACCCCTTGCCTCCCTTTCCTCTTCCTGACATTTTGTGGTGTTCTAAAATAAAATGAGATGATTTTGATTGATTAATGAAGACGATAGCAGGGGATTGGGAGTTTATATAGTTGTTTTGATTTGGGGGATGGGGTGAGCACCGTTGGATTTATTTTGATCTAATGATTAATAGGTGCGATCCTCGTTGTTTTTGATAGGGAGTGCGGGCCGTTGGATGGGATTGGATGGAGGGCTGGATGATGATTTCGGAAGTTCACGCGGATCGTGGTTTTCCTTTGTGTCTGTGTGACTTGTTCTTTTAATTCTTTTCGGAATAATTTGAAATTTTGCTCCTTTCGTGACATAGTTTGAAATTTCAACCCAAATTTGTTTCCGCCACTATTGTGAATTTTGAGCGCCTAACTTTAATGTAAGGGGTGTTTGGCCCGGGGCTTAAAAACCTCTGAAATTATAAGTTAAATCACTTATTCGTACTGTTTGTATAAAAAGTCAAAAAATATTTATAAGAGCAAATTCAGTGGTGATGTTAAAATAGATGTAGCTATTATTATAATTTGAAACCAAAAAGTGATTTTTGGTGCTAAAATAAAACTTATAGTCCAATGATAAATGCAAAATAACACCAAGCATCTCCAAATAAAGCTATAAGCATCTTAAAGTACATAATTATATATATCACTATTACTTTATTAATGTATATTGTCACTTGCATGCTTATGTGACAATTATAGCATCATCTATACTTGATTCTATATATAGAATCAAGTATAGCATTTTACTATTTTACATTCAAGTTTAGCATCACATTGAAGTTAAGTTTTTTGCTTGTGTGCTATATTATAGAAATAACAACTACTTTAGCACCACCATTGGAATTGTTCTAAGAAGTTAACAATAATAGCTTTTGTTTCATGTTTTTTATTTCTAATTCAAAGTCCAATAGACGTGAACAACAGTAAAAACAACAAAGAAAGACGATCTAATTTGTACATCATCCGGTAAACAATAAACAATCTAGTCGTGGGCTATAAATTATAAATCTCGGACAATTGGATTTTATTCTCAAGAAGATTATAATGTAATCGTCATTGATACAAGAAATGAAAACAGAGCTATGAATTGATATATAGTTGACAAGGTTTGGGAGAGACAAATATTTAAAGTAATTTGTTAGCGGGTTCCACAAAACGAAATTATCCTCAACCACAAAAGACTGATCGGCTATATTAGTAAAGCAAATAATACCTTCACAGGTTTCACGGTCATTGTTGACAACACGATTAGTATTGGACTCAATTTCAAGCAGCCATTTACTGGTGTCAGAAACATGTATGAAATATTGGAGAGGTTTAGTCATGAAATCGAGAAAAACTTTACAACCAATAAAACTTGAAATGGGTTTACACACGCATTTCATAATCATCAGCTGTTTGACTGGTAATAAGAAAAAGATTCTGCAGTGAATGTACTCAGTCATATTCATAAGGAGGTGGCTCTCAATTTTGGTTTTGACATATTTTTGGGTTAGGGTTTTGAGAGCTAGAGAACGAAGAAGGATAATAATATGGGCTTCAAATAAAGCCGGACAATATCTACATTGACCAAGGCTTCATTGGTCATTCCGATCGTACCATATCTTATATTTACTAGATGTGATGTCAGAGAATTTTTTTTAGAGGAATGACTTAGTACATCGGATTGATCCACAAAAACACCATGGATGGTGTGAAAGAAACCTAACTCATCAAAACGATCCATATGTAACCATCCTGTTTGAATGTCACATACACCTTACGATCATACTTCAGCTCAAGCGCTAGCTATCTACCCACCACCAGAGGCGAATACTGACAAGCGCAATAGGGTCAGTCGACCCCCTAAATTTTTGTCCTTAGTTTTACACATAATTACATAATGTAGTGCAACGGTAAAAAATAACATACTCTTAATATTAATTTCCTGTTTTCTATGTTTCATGTTGGTATTGAACATTCTAATCAAGGTGGTCATGACTTATTTATGTTGGGTAACCGTAAATAATTACATGATATGAATATTAAATTTTATTTTATGTGTTATCTAGGGGTGAGCAAAAAACCGAATTAAAACTGAAACCGAACCCGAAACCGGTAAAATTGATCAAAAACCGAACCGCATATAACCAATCCGAACCGAAACCGAAAATTCTAAAATCAAACCGATTCTAATGGATGCGGTTCCGGTTTTAAGTGAAAACCGAACTGATCGAATCGATTATTAAAAAATAATAAATAATATTCATTTATACAATTCTGTAAGAAAAATATATAGACTAAATTAATACCTCATAGTATACCATGAGTTATCAACTAATATATTAATTGTATATATAGTAAGTTAGTACAGTAATAGTGGAGCAGTGAGTATAAATCTCATAAGTTTAAATGATTGTCAGAGTGAATAAAACACAAATAAATATTTTAGGTATTATAAGTATGGTATCATTAAGTTAACTTATATGATTAGACTTTTGTTTATATTATCATTCATTGTATCTAATTGAACATACCATAAATAGTTTCGTGTTCAAGCGATGGTTTTAATATCAAAATTAGCTAATTGAACATACCATTAATCTAGTTAGCTAATTTATTTATTAAATTGAAAGTATGTTTTTTAATTTAATTTTTTGCGGTTTTAAAACCGAAACCGCACCGATTAAAACCGAACCGAAGTTTTAAAACTGAAACCGCCAGTTCGATTGCGGTTGCGGTTTTCAATCCTTAAAACCGAGGACCTTCGGTTTCGGCTTTACCCAAAAACCAAACTGAACCGAGGTTTGCTCACCCCTAGTGTTATCATTCTGATTAATCACCACTGCCCACCACAAAGCCTTCATTTTTAAGGGAATCACTAAGTCAAGTTGTATAGGAATGGGACATATTCCGAAACACCAACATTTAAACAATAACAATGAGAGTGTTTTATGATTTTAGGCATTTTCAGGCGTGGACAATAGCGAAACTGTGTCTGAAGCTTTGAAGTGCTGCATTCCGTTGATTAGAATTCCAGCTTTCAACTCATCGGCGCTGAGACACTAACATTCAAACAATAATAACGGAATGCTTGTAACAATTTTCAGGCGTGGACAATAGCGAAACTAGGTCTTTTTATATTGTCACACTAAATTTTCTAAAATCTTCCTTTGTTTTGTAATTGTACATAGTTTGCATACACTGTGGTTGTGACCAAAAAGTGTGATGTGTATAGTTTTGAAGTGGTCGCACCGGAAATAATCATCAGAAGTCATCCGGGGACTTTTTGTCGTTATTCACATCTTTCAGATGCACAGGGAATAAAATTTTTAAATAACTGTTGGACACACGCCTCTCACGTCTCACAACTGCAATAACATGACATAATTCTTGTTTTGAGCAAAGCGTTCACGTGTTTATGCTCAAATTCCAAATTGTTGTATTGTTCATGACTTTTATTATTTCGGTCAATCCTTTTTTGATGTTTTTTTTGTATCTTTGACATATAGTTCATGAAATCTTATGCTTGTTTTTTTATCCTTTTAACACATTCATAATTTTGATACTAACAAAATTTTATATAATTTTTTTATAAAGATGAGCGGAAAAGTTGATAAGCCTTACGTGGAGTGATTAATGTTCAAGATCTTGTCTACTTTTTGAAAGATTTCGGTAAAATTTTATATTTTATATACTTTTTTTTTGACGAAATATTTTATATACTTAACATAATAACATGCATCGCATTCCTGTTTATTCATATATTCTCTGCTTTCATCCAGAAGTAAATTTAATATGATCTAAAGCAGTTTGCGCCTCAGAGGATTTTCCCATCTAAGCAATTCCTTTATTCCATTCTCAGTGGCTGTTATTTCGCTCACAAGGCTCTTCATGCAGAACCCCAAGGAGCCCAAGTACAGAACTATCTTCCCGTTCAAATCCTCCTCGCATTCACTAATGCAAACTCTCTCCACCAACTGCACCGAGTGCCGAGTATAAGAACTCAATATATTCTCAGCTAAATCGCCACGTTTAGCTGAATTAAGCTCACTTCTATTCGTCGAATCCCCTGCCTCAAGGTCATGAAATATCTTATTTTCTTGCCGTCCTTTCTCACCAAATGCAAGTGACTTGATTGTCGTGATATTCTCATAATATCTCAAGGAAGTGCTCACATTTTCCTTAAAATGTTGAAGATCGATGTTTATGAGCTCTTCAATCTCCTCCCGTTCATCGACAAGTCTATTTAACACATCTGGAAGGGTCTCGAATATATTGGTGACCAATTGCAGTAGAATGATCATTTTTGATAACGACCCCAGCAGCTTGTCATAACATGCAGCACGGAAAGGCATATAATAGAAATTAGGCTCCGTTTCAGCATATTTTCTGAGTTGCTTAAGCTCATCGACGTGTAATTTCAGAGTTCTTTGCTTTTCTTTCAGTTCCAGAGGAGGAAAAGTAATGTGCTGGATGCACTCTTCAAGAATTCTTAAGCTCCTGGAGAGTTGAAACTTTGCAAGGGTTGCTGGTCTTTGTCGTTGTAAAACAAGTTCAACTAAGATCAAGCATGATAATCCAACAAAAGCCTCTGTGAGTCTTGTTATGGCAAATTCATGTGGAGGCCCATAGCGCTGTCTGCCTAGAATCAGCAGGGCTCCTATAACAGCAGAAATTCCGCCAGCTTGGCCATACATTCGACTGTGTCTAAGAAAGCCGACAAATATTATCCAAGGGAGAAGCGTCAGGAATTTTAGTTCTCTTGACTTGGGGAAGAGAAAGCAGCCCACAACACCGTAGGCAGTCCCCAGTGCTGTGCCCTGTGCCCGAGCATTGGCTACTGTAAATGTTGGCTGCACTCCTGTTGCAAAACTGATGGCAATTGTGAGTCCAGACCAGTAAGCATTTTTCTCGTTGAAAACCATACCGAAAAGCACAGCCAGGCCCAAAGAAATTGAGCACTTGAAGGCAAATAACAGTTCTTCAATACCTGGGAGCCAGTTTAAAATACCCAGAATTCTCTGACGATAATCATTGGACTGTCCTTGTGAAGCTTTAACTTCTATATTACTATTTATCTGAACGTTTTTTGTTTTAGGTATCTGAATATTTCCTGAAGTGGAATCGAACAAAATTCCCATGCAAAATAGAAGGAATATAATAGGAAGCTGTTCTTCTGTAGGAGAGACTTTTGCCAGGGACTGGACAACTTTGTCGAAATATACACTCTTTGTATCTCTAACGGTGATGGCTTCTTTAGGCAAAAGGCTCGGTGCTTCCAGGAGCTTTAGTCCAAGTTCTATATCCATTCCTTGCAAGCTTGTGTTGAGCTCTTGATCAATGATGCTCACCGGAAGTAAAGGGCAGGAAGCTAAGGCCATCTCCATCCCTCTAATTGCCGTCTCTATGCCCTGCAGCTGATATCCGGGATTACTGAGGTGGCATCTCAAGTCCATGACGCGTCTCTCCCATGGCAAACCCTCCTAAAGAAGAAAGTAGATGATACTATAAACGGAAAAAATGCAGGCAGTTGAGCATCGATGATATGTGGCTATGGATAAAAATAATAACAAACAACTTGTTACCTGTATGAGTTTGATATTCTGAAGAAGCATATCCCCAGTTTCACTATAGGGCTTAGATTCAATTACAGCTTCAGTTACTGATTCGCTGTCTTGGCTCAAAAAGGCCTTGATAAAGAGACTTGTCCTTGCTGAAGCATTTTGAGTATACAAGTGAAACAGCTTCCTAACCTGATATAAAACATTTATTAAGGTTCTGAAACTAAAAATATCACTGTGAACATAATTCCAATGTTAATTGTACCTCGATGATGGCTAACCGGGGAAATGGTAAAAAAGTTGCGATGACAGAAGCCAAAGCACCAAGTCCAGTACTTGAAGCCAAATGGAGAGGCCGAAGCACAGCTCCAGGTGCATCCCCATAGGCCACAGCACCAACATACACAATCACAACTTGACCAAACGCAATTCTCTTACACAACAAGTCTGTACTTCTCGGCACCCCCACCAGAAACGACATCAAGACCACTGCCACAGCAGCGGTGGCTGGAGAGAAATTAGCAGGTTTAAAAATCCACAGGCTCAAAATGGAAACTGGCACCACTTGAACCGTGGCACAGAATGCAGACCACGATCCTCTCAACGTGTCCCCTAGAGTCGAATCTGACACAATAAGTATAGCGGTCACGTAGGAAAACGAAGGAAAGGGTACATGGTTCTGGAAGTGGGATGGACCATAGAGGGTGGTGCAGCCAACTATGATGCATGCCACTGCTGTCCGGATGGCAGACTCCAGCCGCATTCGCAGCATCATTTGCTTCCTGTCCATTTCTAGCCTGCAGAGCCAGGAATCGATAGACAAGAAAACAAACAAACAACCAAGATACTCACTCTATTTATGCAGAGTTGTAGACAATGCATGTATTCAAGGAGTGAGATATGTGCTGATCTAGATACCGTTCATTTTGTTTCTTAGGCATCGTAATGTTGCAGATAATAACAGCAGCTTTGCCGAATAACAGATAAAAAACTATTTGGTAAATCTTAAAACAACTTTTCTCAACGTAGCTTTTAGTTCAAATGTAGAATTTTTAAGAGTACTCTCAAACAGGCTAATAATAACATAATGAGATTCTTTGAAGTGGTATATACTTGCATATTCTGATAAAAAGTCAGCATAAAATAAAACGATTAGATCAATGCGGTACTGAGAGCTAACAGCCAGGTGCTTACAACCAATTTGATATCATAACATAACCAGGTCTGTCAATTCAAGCATGCACTTTGTGTACTCTGTGTTGTTTCATTGGGTTTTTGAGCTTCTAATCATTGTTGAAAATTTTGAACGTAGGCTACAATGCCAATTGCAAAGCCATCTAGTCCCTGTTATTTTATGAATTATGATTACATTAGCCTGTCAAAAATAATCAACAGAAGGTTCCAATGAGGCAGGCCAAGTATTTTATGTACCATCTGTTTTCAGTTTTCCCTTGGTCGGACTCGGCATTCTAAATTTAGCCATAGCCAATAATTTGCGATTTTGAAATTTTATTTTATTAATCTCCGCCTAAACAATAGAAACCACGTCAATGTGCACCGAAAAGAATTATGATGTTTACAATCGTAACAATATCTGGTTGACATTATGCTGCAGGACATCGGAGAGTTTGACATTTACAATAATTTACACAAACGTCGTATATGCTAAGAAGCTGAATCCGTCAATTAAATATAAATCAATAAACAGTCCAACTTCGACAAAGTAAGGTTCTGTTTGATCATTTTCTGTTTTTAATATTTTCATGTTTTCTGTTTTAAAAATGTTTTCTAATAATGTACCTTTTAGACACAGAGTCAAGTACAACATTATTTTTTTGAAAATTATTATCCATCTTTTAAAATTAGAAACAGTTTCTTAAGAACATCTTCTATAGTGATATCTCACTGGTTCATAAGATTGTGCTCGGATGGGACGGGGTATAATGACTAAATTATATTTTAAAAGTAGTATGTTATAATTTTAAATCTTTATTAATAAAATATATTATTTCAATATGCTAATAGATAATGCGACATTTCATTATAAATTACACATCGACATAAGTTCGACAACTATAATCAAGATGAAGATGTTAACTATAAATAAGGGTTTTGTATCACTCAAGTGATGAAATTCATAAATTTTATCTATAAATTTTATTTTTACATATCACATACACTTTTAATTAAAGATTTTGTAGGGTTAGAAATAATCTTGTGAAGTCAGGTTACCGTTAATAATCTTAGACATTATGGACAAGGTACTGTTTTTAAATTCATTGAACCTCAGAATCCTTTTTTCTCTTGTTGATATATGAAAATTTAATTGTATCTAAAATTGTAATTACCCATTTTTCTCTTATAAATATAGGAAACTTTAATTATATCTAAATTTAAAGTTTAAAAATAATACTGCAAGGAACAAACAAGAATCCCTACTGGTTTTCTGTTTCTGACAAAAAATAAATACTGGTTTTCTGTTCTTTTCACTTTTACTACCAACAAATAATCATGCTTTGCAAAATACCATAAATTTTGAAATAATAAGTACCTAATATATACTCCATGGTCAAAGATGTTACCGGACTAACCAATGACATGAGCCACACAATTTATTATATCATTATCGAGCTATCGATCAGTGGAAACTAACCATGTCTTTATCAAAGTTGATTTCTACAGGCTTACAGAGAAGTGATATCTGTTTTGTCTGTAGTAACTCTAGAATTCATTCCATATATTGTGGAACCTATTAACTTTTATGCTATTTTTTAACTTTTTCTTCGTTTTATTTGGATTGGATTCAAGTGAATACTCCAGAATTGTAAATTATACTCAACTGCATAATTGTGAGTACCTTTAGAAAATTGGCAAAACATTATACAGAGAAAGTACAGGTGCAGAGCATACAAGGCACATTTGTTACATAGAGTCTAGTACCACCCTGCTTGTTTAACTGATGGAATGGAGAAATTTATGAATCAGCATAAGTTAAATGCAAACATATGGTGTATGTTGAGAACGTGGTATATAATATATTATTTTATGACCGATGGATTTTTTTTAAACATGTTCAACATTTTTTCCCCGCCAGAAGAGTAAAAGATTATTATCCGTTCAAACGGTTTTTTATAACTAGACGGCCGAAATGAGCATTTTACTCGTCCAGCGGAAAAAAAGCATGTTCATCTAAGTATTCTTTATGGAAGTGGGCAAGGTGGAAACAGCAAGTCACCAGAAGTTTAATGTTTCCTTCCCATTGACTCACACCAGGAAGTTCCAAACAACACACACGATTTCATTAGGTCTTTCATGAATAAGCTACATTTGCTCATTCAAATTTTTTAGGTCAGTTAATACAACATCAGTTTTACATAGGACAGGAGAGTCTTCAACTTATCTACCAATGCCAATGAAAAGAGAAGAACATAACAAACTTCAAACCAGAGCATAATTTCAGATATCCGGTTGGCTATCCAAAATAATCACACCTGTTGAAGAACACAAATACTCCTATTACTGCATGGCAATTTGCAATGATATTGTTGTGTTACTTCAACAAAAGTATTTAACCAGAAAGCCGTGAATGTGGGAGCAAGCATACCACCTAGGCATCAGTAGCAAGCAGTCTTCACTTACTGGTAAGACAATGTCCTTCATAAGATCAAAACATCTCCTGTGATTTTCTGACACACCTACTGACTTTTTTTTTGAATTCATCTTTCTTATCTCTCCACTGTTTCTGCAATAGGCATAAACAAATATATAATAAATCACACAAAGTAATAAAAACCACGTATGCAACTCTGTTGATGCAACTTAGACTAACCATACAACCAAATGCAATATCATTATGAAGGGGGTGATAATAAAACAATATTCTCTCCAGAATCTTCTTGTAGAGTTTACAAATATAAAAGAAATTGCACCAAGGGAAGCCGCATTGCATTTATAAATTATAGAGGTTGGATTTTATTTTAAGGAACTAATTTTTTCCATTTAACATTTTCTGTATATAATTATTACATTAAAAAAAATTGAGTGCTGTAACTCTTGTTCCTTGTCACGTCCACCTCTTTGTATGTGTGTAGTGTATACAAAGTTTGTTTCCCTGTCCCTTGTACTTTTGCTTGAATGGAGTAGGAGTAGTACTTTTGGACCTACTGAAATTAAAAGGTACGTCTCCAATAAGTTGCAGGGTCAAAGAAAAAGAGTCAGTTATCAGATGCCTTTCTGATGCGGTGGCAAAGACTATATAACAGGTTTTGTCACAGAAAACTGTGATACCATGTTCAAGAAGGCATTTGTTTGTTAAAAAATTAACAAATAGTCTGTAGCCATGCCCAAGAGACCATGAATACATATCGTAAATTGATTGGACATAGACTCAGTGAGGCTAATCAGCTAGCTTTGTTTCAAATTCAGATCCAAGCAGTACTTGTTTCTCAGTTTCTACTTCTCCTCCGCACAGCTTTGCTTATGCAAAAGAAAAGGCTCACTAACCCAAAAATTGCCTTGACAGTGTAGATTGTCAAGTGTTAAGTTCTGGTTACAGTACTGTAGTACTTCTGAATTCATTAACAACTATAAAAAGATTTCCTGCTAAATGATGCTTCACAAATAATTATTTTTGATAATATAATGTATCTACTGTAGTGCTATTAATTAATGCTATTCTCCCAAAAAATAAGGAACAGTTAAGGAATTTAGCTACTTACTGCAGCATCAATATTGGCAGGAGACTCATCATTCGGACTAGAAAGCATTGAAATGATACTTAATAGTATACTCTCGACCTGCAGGTGAAATAGTTCTCATTATTGCAAAACTAAAAGATTGGATTAGTTTGGTTCTCAAAATACAGGTAGAAATGAGAATGTTAAATGGCGATGTGCAAGTGAGTAGTCTAAATTCTAATGCATCAAGCAGAGTGCATGTATCGTCTCTTTAAATGAAAATCCCCTTTAAAAAAAAATTATGCAAAACGTAAGAAATATAAAATTTGATCAAGTTATGCTATACCATATCCACAATCAAAACCAACAAAAGAAATCTTGCCTAGCGATCATATTATTCTGAAGTAGCATAATTGAACACACAAAAAGTACTAAGGTTGTGTTCACTTGGATGGAATATAATGAGGATGGAATGGAATGAAAAATTATAAAGAAGTTTTATGAAGAGAGAAAAGAACAAAGTATAAGACTGTAGTGACTAAATATGAGTGAGTAAAAATATCTTATGATGAGAATTGTAGAGATGATGAAGTGGAATGAGCATTCTTTCCAAAACATGTGAGTTAGATTTCTAGTTAAATAGTTGAAATTGAATGATTGAAGGAATGGAAACTATAGAAATCTTCTCCAATCACTCATAATTTAGAGTACATATTTTATTTCATTCTCCCTCTATTCCATTCCACCCAAGTAAACACAGCCTAAAGGTTAGCCGCACTGCCACTGATCCAATCAGATTAAATTGAATAAAAACCAATCAGTTGTTAAGTCACGGTAACATATACCAAATATGACGAGTGCAAAAGCTAGATGGAGGAGGCTAAAATTACAGATAACAAAGCAAAGATCATACAGTATGGACGGGTGTCCAGCGCTCACTTGCAAGCTCGTAACCATTTGGATCCTCGCCAGGAGGATGTAAAATTGATATACAAACCTTCCCATTAGAATATACTGCAACAATGAATTAATTAATAAGCTTTTCCCACTCTAAAAAAGTTATAAACTTCTATATGAAGTCATAAACTACTTGAAAAACAAACCGTTGGGATGCCACATCTCAGACGTAAACCTCACTGATGGAGGACTATTTGGGTAGTTCGGCGGAAAGCTCATAATTGCATTAAAATAGCCCCCGTCACTGCAATGAAATAATTACAGTGTTGATAAGTTTTAAGTTTCAGTCCAAAACCATACATCTGTAATATTCGTTCCAAAGGTAAAAACAAAGCATGTAACAAGCAAAATCATAATTAAACCCCCACTCCGCTCTTAAAAAAAATTATCATTCTGCTCAACTGACAAATTAATCAATCCTCTTTATCACAACTTCAAGACTTTGCCCAAACGTTGGATCTAAGTATCTAACCACTAATCATAAACATAAATATATCATATCTGGACAAACTTTACCAAACAATAAATTAACCATGTAAAGCAATATAAAAATTCAATGAATTCTTCTGTTAATATATTAATCAAAGGCCTGTGATCATCCGGAGATAACTAATAACTAACATGGTAAGCATAAATCAAAGATTATGTGGGATAAAATGAAAGGAACTGACTAAAGAGTATCGGGAGGTCCAATAATAGTTACACTCCATTCATAGATATTGCTGTCATCAACCAAACCAGCAGAAAAGCCATCCAGTGGTCTTTTACATAGATCTGAAAAATGAAAACAGAACAGCAAGATCATATAACTACAAGTCATGAATACAAATTCAGAATCATATGGATGAGTTACTGGTACCTTTGAGCTGTTTTTGGAGGAGAAGATTTGCTTGAGAGGCTGAACCCATCGAGAGAGAGAGCGAGAGATAAGAGAGAGATGAAAATGGCTCCAAGCAGGCGTGGAATACTATGCGAGCCAAAGAGAGAAAGGTAGGCTAAGTTTGTGGGTTTTGTACTAGTGCTAATCTAGTAATGTTGATGAGGTCCATGATTCTTTGTTTGCATAAAGACATCTTGCCCACTGTCCACATGGGATGCTTATGCTTTCGGCCCCCTCCATATCTAGATATTTTGTGGAATTTACGGATACAAGGTCATCTCCGACATTTATGTAACTTATTACTGTTACTTTTTTAAAAGATAGTGGCCCTATATAAATTTAACATCAAAATAAATGGTGACAAAACAAACACAGCCTAATTTGAAAAAAATATGAATTTAGGTCAAAATTTTGTATTTCAAATTATATTAAGTAATTTTTTAATTTTTTAATTCGGATCGGATTTGTATGAATCCATTATACCACACCTGACGTGAAATATTTTTATATATAATATATTAATATTTAATAACTACTAGTTGATGACTCGTGCCAAGCACGAGTTTAAATAAATTTTTTAAATTTATTATTTATTGGAATTTAATTACATTATCATATTTTTATTATAATTATCTAAATTATTGTTTTTAAATATTATTTAAATTATTGTTATTTAAAAATAAGACTTTCGATATATGGAAATTTGATCTTATTTTAAATTTATTTCATAACAATATGGGTACCCGTTCTATGGAGTTCACAAAATAAGGAGTATTGGAGTCCAAAATTATTTAAAAATAATCTATTCATTTTAATTTTAATTTGTTTAGTCTACAATATTTGTAAACATCCGACAATCTGCAGATTATATTCTACGATATAATCGTTGCAATCAAAAAATAAAAAAATTATTTTATAAATCACTAAACACTATATATGTTCCAAAATATAACTCATAAGAGAATAATGATCTTAATCATTGTTGGAGTTGAAAGATGTTAATGATTAATTGATAATTATATTTAAAACTACTTAAAGATGATAAATTATATATACATTTGAATAATTAAAAATAATATTTACGACTAAACTAAAAGATTATGATCGATACTTACTAGAGCTTAAATGTGGACTTTATGGAACTTAACTCTAACAATATGTTTTATTTTTGTAAAATCATTATATTGTTTGATGATTTTTAAATTGTGAAAATAATATCCAAGATCAACACATATAAATTCGTTTATAGCGTCTTTAATCTCGAATAAGATTCAAAATTTTAAGTCGTGATTGTTATATTCAATCTAATAGGCAAACGTTATATATAATTATATTTGAAGTTCTTGTAAATATACAGTGGTGTTGTAGTTGTCTGACAAACTAATATTGTAGTTTGACAAAGTTAATTAACTTTCCAAAACTAATTTGATATCAAATTGACAGATGTTTTGTGTTTCGATTCTTTTATTATATGTTGCAATATGGACAATGATTTCATTCTCTTCGAGTTTCTGTTTGTCAAGTCAGTGTTACCACCGCCTTATTCATCTTTATCGCAATCTTCTGTAGAGCACGGAATGAATTAAAATTTATATTAATAATTTGTAATTGTTTTAGATTTATAATAAGTATGTGTAATGTTATTTATTTGTAATTGTTTTAGACTTATAATAGGTATGTGTAATGTTGGTTGGTTGGTTGGAGTTCTTGCACATCTAGGAGTGGTAGTTATTTGTATGACAAATTAATATAGAAGTCGAAAAAAATTTTTAAGTTATATAACTTAAATATATTTTATAGTAAAATTCGCAATAAATAATGAAACAATAATAAAACAAAAAAATAATAGAGTTTTTTAGCCTGTTTTTTATTTTATGTTCTCATATCCACACAAAAACTCCGCCGACTCCTTATATTTATTTGATATAAATTTTATTGAGTTGATTCATATTTAATTGATAGAAATTTTATACGATTAATTCCTATGTTAAATTGTTCGATAAATCTATAATTTGTAATTAATTTAGAGGTATAATAGATATGTGTTACGTATATTTAATCCGTAATTGTTTTAGAGTTAGAATAGGTAATTCTAATGTGGGCCGGAGTTCTTTTAGACGTAAGAGTATTAGTTGTCTGTATGACAAACTAATATAGAAGTACGAAGGAATTTTTAAGTTAAATAACTTAAATATGTTTTATAAATAAAATTCATTATTTAAACATATAATTTATTTTATGTTCTCAGATCCGCACAAAAGTTTTGTTGACTTCCTATATTTATTTGATAGAAATTTTATAGAGAATTCATATTTATGTGATAAGGATTTTATAGAGTTAATTTCTAAATTAAATTGTTTCGATTTTAAAAATTAAAATATTTAGTTATATTGGGATATAATTCTATATCATAAATAATCATTACGTAAAAAAGTCCTGATCAATATATATGTCTTATATCTTTTAATAGGAGTATAATACTTTTAATAGTAGTTTAATAATGATATAATATAATAATCATTAAATATAATATATGATGACCAAATTTTGGTACTTTGGTACGGATGTTCCACCGAAACGTGATTTCGCTTATTAATAAAAAGTATTGATGATAGTGACATGTTTCAATGATCCATTAAAACTTACACGGGTGTGTTTGCTTCCGCTTATTTCACAACAATAAATATATATTTGTAGCACTGTTTTTATGTTTACACATAGGAGCGCTTAATATAGGATGGGCACTAATCTCGACCCGCCTGATCCCGATCCAATCCCCAGACTGAATGGTGTGAGGATTCAGGGATTTTTTCGGTACGAGTCGGGGAATAGAGACGTCTTCGGGGATTTTTTCGTGTATGGGTCGGGGCCCGATGCGATTTTTCATATTCTCTGGCCCGATCCCGACCCAATTTCCCCCGATTGTCGACCTGATCTGACCCAATTATTATATTATATATTCCAATTATTTATTAATATGTTTATATACCCTTTTAGGTGCAATTTCGGTATGGATTTTCGCATCACCTGTTTAAGAGGACAATTACTAAACCATCTCCACAAGAGAATCTTACATTTTACTTGTCATTAAATTTTTTAATACTTAAGTATGTCAGTATTAGTTTTGGTTAAATATAAATCATGCCACCATCATAATAATTTATTTTCATCTTTTGTGTTTATTAGTTTATTTTTCATTAATTTATTCGAAAACAAAAATAAAAAGTTCTAAGTTTTATATTAAAATTAAAATAAATACTCCAATCACTTGTCTTAAATTACTATTACAAAGTTACATGTGTTTTACTTAAAGTACATATTATATTTAATATAATTAAATTTATTGAAATAATTTTAATATTTAATTTTATTAATATAAGTGTTAAAATTAAAAAGGTCATAATTAAATCATTGAAGATCTATTAAATTAAAATAATCATGTATTAATTAGACATATTAAAAACTAATCCTGTTTATGAATTTAAGTATTTAAATATAAAATTTGGTTTAAATTAAAAATCCATGAATCATCAGGGTATCCCTGAATCTCGATCGGACTGGGGATGGAGATCGAAAATTGTCCCCGACGAGGATCGGGCCAGGGATGGGGATTGGGTTTGGATTCGAAGATCGGGTCCGGATATAGATATTTCCGTCCCGAAATGACCCGATGTCCATCCCTACTTAACCCTCTTTGTCTATGCAAATAAATAATTAAATCTCAAGAATAAGTTAAACAAAACATGAACATTAAATAAAGAACAAGATAACAAACATTATTAAAGATAAAAGTATCGAGTTAGATCTTAAATTAGTGAGATCCAATTTTTTTTTTTATAATTTAATAGTGAGTTAATACTAGTGTATTCCTCGAGACACTGTGACGCACTTTGAATTTCAATTTTTCTTACTCGAAGACCCGGAGTTCTAGTGGTCGACTCGGTTTTTTCAAATTATTTCTCATTATTAGGAAAAGATAACAAAGATAAAATACGCGTCTGTTTTATAACAATAGTAATTAATCGTTGTTGTTTCAAGGTCAATCTATTCACCCGTCTAGATAATATTTTTCCTTGTTCGCTAATAAATCGACTAATTAAACTCATGTTTCCATAATCAATTCGATCCCCCGATTGAATCGGGGGCAAATGCCTACAAAAAGATCGCGTGGATTAAGAAAGGGCCGCTTGGATTTAATCATATTTGTTTAGTTTATTCCTTATCCCAAAAAGTCGGATTATTTCAATTTTTTTGATTACCTGCATCATTAAAACAGTTTTGAAACGAATATATGGTGAATGATATTATGAGAATTTTAATAACACTTTCCCAAACCTAACTACGATAAACCGCTCATGCTAACAAATAAGCTATCTCATTCGCAAATCAATGAACAAAATCTACGAGCACATCATAAGTGGAAATCACACTTTGATATTGTCATTTTAGATTAATGCACTTTAAGTTTGGAGTATAGCCAAATTATTAGAATTGTTTTGACTAAAAACTTCCCCTCATGTTAATGATTTATAATTTATCGATTTATTTGATAAAAATTATAAAATGGTTACATAAATTACAATAGCAATCCTATCGAGTCAGAACTTGGTGTATTTTTTTTTGTCAAGATCATACATACTCGCACAAAAAATATACTTCACATGACCAAATAAAATCTAATCAATAGGTATTACTAAGATAGACCAAAATATCAAATTATATAAAACTCTTGTTTTACATGATGAAAGTTATCTAAAGTAACCAGGAGCCGTTTATTAAGGACACGACAAAAATCAACATATATATGATTAGAAAAATCAAATATAATACTCTCTCTAAAACTATTTAACAATTTGAACGATCAACACCAACAAATTAGTCAAGAATCCACTCATACAAAAACATCAAAATAAAATTATGAATAAAATTATGAATAAAATTATGAATAAAATTATGAATGAGTATGAGATGTGCATATGATTTTTTTTTTTTTTTTTTTAGAATTTGATGGGACACTGAAAAAAGAAAAGAGAAAAGAAAAGGGTGTACTAATATTACATGAAAACAGAAGAGAAAAGAGCAGCAACTTATATTGACCTCAAACATCTAATCCAACCGGGTCAAATTTCACTTCAAAGATCTAACGGTTGCGGAACATTCTAGAACCTAAAAACTCAAGACATCCTACCCCTATAAAACCTCGCTTCAACACTTCAAGCTCCTCCTCTCTGTTTTTTACAAACCCTAACCCTAGTCGCCTCCCACACATTCTCCCTTTTCTACGCCGACACTTCAAAAAGACTAACTGAACTATGGCCGGAAAGGGAGAAGGACCGGCGATCGGAATCGATCTCGGAACCACTTACTCATGCGTCGGCGTGTGGCAACACGACCGCGTTGAGATCATCGCTAATGACCAAGGTAACAGAACGACGCCGTCGTATGTCGCTTTCACTGATTCCGAGCGTTTGATTGGTGATGCTGCTAAGAATCAGGTCGCTATGAATCCTATTAACACCGTGTTTGGTAAGATCTCGACTTCTCTATTGTTTAATTATTATCTTATGATTTGTTGTAGATCTGATTATGTGTACTCTAGCATTATAGATCTGATTAAGTTAGTAGATTTACTAGTGAAGCATGCTTGTTATGTATGTTTATGTTTGACCTTGTATCTTACTAGCTATAAGCTACCTGGATTTGTGTTGTTATGTTGTTAGAAGTTATGTGTGCATGAATTTGGTTTTGTTAGTTGTAGTTTGCTCGAAAGATTTGAGATTTACGAGTATGTGATTTTAAGTTCTACTGGTGTGTGTATTTAAGTAAGTCTCACAGTCGGTTTCTATTGGTTTGATGTTATTGATGTGTGATTAGGTATTTGGTAGAAACTTCAATATGTATTGTATATAACTATATCCAACAGAGAGGGCTATTTTGCTTTTGTGTTATGTTGACGGTGCTCATTGCCGGCCTCTGTTATGTAGTCCAATTACTTTAAGATTTTGATTGGAATTTCTTGAAAATATCTGTGGTTAAATGTACTCTCACTATTACCCATCTGATTGTTTGTTTGCTGAAGCATATGATAATTATGTAGCTTTTTATTTTGTTCTTTTGTAGAATATCTTCATAAATATTTGACAACTTAACTATTAACTAAAATGGTTTCTTTTACCTGTTTACCCGTGCCTGCTATTGATTTTGTTTGTAATATTCGTGGGAGGTTATACCTGTATCTGTGATCTTATAAAACTTCTCACTTGTACTTTAGTTTCTGACAATTTAAACCTGCAACAACAGTTGACGTTTTCTTTAGTTTAAAGAACTGGCTGGTACTTATATTATTTTTGTTGTTCGACAGATGCCAAGAGGTTGATAGGCAGGAGATTCTCTGATGCCTCTGTGCAGAGTGATATTAAGCTATGGCCATTCAAAATCACCCCTGGACCTGGCGAGAAACCCATGATCACAGTTGCCTACAAGGGTGAGGACAAGCAATTTGCAGCTGAGGAGATCTCTTCAATGGTTCTTATTAAGATGCGTGAGATTGCTGAGGCTTTCCTTGGTACAACAGTTAAGAATGCTGTGGTTACAGTCCCCGCATACTTCAATGACTCTCAGCGTCAAGCTACCAAGGATGCAGGTGTCATTGCAGGTATTAATGTGTTGCGTATCATTAATGAACCTACAGCTGCTGCCATTGCTTATGGTCTAGACAAAAAAGCAACCAGCGTCGGTGAGAAGAATGTCTTGATTTTTGATCTTGGTGGTGGAACTTTTGATGTGTCTCTCCTTACTATTGAGGAGGGTATCTTTGAGGTCAAGGCTACTGCTGGTGATACCCATCTCGGTGGTGAAGACTTTGACAACAGAATGGTTAACCACTTTGTTCAGGAATTTAAGAGGAAGAACAAGAAAGACATTACTGGCAACCCAAGGGCTCTTAGAAGGTTGAGAACATCTTGTGAGAGAGCGAAGAGGACCCTCTCATCCACTGCTCAAACCACCATTGAGATTGATTCTTTGTTTGAGGGCATAGATTTCTACTCTACCATCACTAGAGCCAGATTTGAGGAGCTTAACATGGATCTCTTCAGGAAGTGTATGGAGCCTGTTGAGAAGTGTTTGAGGGACGCAAAGATGGACAAAAGCACTATCCATGATGTTGTTCTTGTTGGTGGATCTACCAGGATTCCAAAGGTTCAGCAGCTGTTGCAGGATTTTTTCAATGGAAAGGAGCTCTGCAAAAGTATTAATCCTGATGAGGCTGTGGCTTATGGGGCTGCTGTACAAGCAGCAATCTTAAGTGGTGAAGGCAATGAGAAGGTGCAGGATCTTCTTCTATTGGATGTTACCCCTCTTTCCCTTGGTTTGGAAACAGCTGGAGGTGTCATGACCGTCTTGATTCAAAGAAACACAACTATCCCTACCAAGAAAGAGCAGGTCTTTTCCACCTACTCCGACAACCAGCCTGGTGTGTTGATTCAGGTTTATGAAGGTGAGAGAACCAGGACCAGGGACAACAACTTACTGGGTAAGTTTGAGCTCTCTGGCATTCCTCCGGCTCCAAGGGGTGTTCCTCAGATCACTGTTTGCTTTGACATTGATGCCAATGGTATCCTAAATGTGTCTGCTGAGGACAAGACTACTGGACAGAAGAACAAGATCACCATCACCAATGACAAGGGTAGACTCTCCAAGGAGGAAATTGAGAAGATGGTCCAGGAAGCTGAGAAGTACAAGTCAGAGGATGAAGAACACAAGAAGAAGGTTGAAGCAAAGAATGCATTGGAGAACTATGCATACAACATGAGGAACACTGTGAAGGATGAGAAGATAGCTTCCAAGCTCTCCGCAGATGACAAGACCAAGGTAGAGGAAGCCATTGAGGGCAGTATCCAGTGGCTGGAAAGCAACCAGCTTGCCGAGGCCGATGAATTTGAAGACAAAATGAAGGAGTTGGAGAGCATCTGCAACCCCATCATTGCAAAGATGTACCAGGGTGCAGGAGGTGAAGGTGCTCCTATGGATGATGATGACATCCCATCAGGTGCTGGAGGCAGCGCTGGTCCCAAAATTGAGGAAGTCGACTAAGTTATGGGTTTTTACTTGTTTTAAGTCTTTGGTTGTTTTGGATAATCTGAATTTTTAATATTCTGCACGTGAATTCGTAGTTCCAATGTGAACAAAATATTTTTTGCGTATCAGCTGGTATGTATCAGTGTAACTTTAATATCCTTGTTTCCTGGTCTTTTAATCTTTTATTATTGCTGATATTATCCATTATTTAAGCTTTTCCTATCTTAGAGTTCTACTTGAGACTGAGAGCACCGCAGAGATTGCAACCAGATTTCTTTTTTAAAAAATAAAATAAATTTTCTTCTGCCACAATTAAGCTACAACTGGGACGGTTTCTTATAATCCAGATTCATTAGCTATGACCAGTTAGTTATGTTACATTAGCTGTTTGTAAGTATCGTCCCATCCCATGGCTCCTCTCCTCGTGCTATTCTTTTGAAGTCATCGTGTGCTTTTGAGAATTCTCCCTTTTCAATTCGACCGGAGAGACCCGAAGATTAACTAGGACCTTAATCTACTTATCATCGAGGATCGGAGTATGCTTTTGATGCCAGATAGCGTGTTTCTGCTGCTATGTGATAACCAGTTATTTTTCCTCCTCGCCAGTTGACTGCTTTACAATACTTTTGCCAATATATCGGCAGCGAAGCTCTAGAACAAGGTAGCAATAATTATGTTTTTGCCCATTTTTTGCCATCGAAATTTGGCGATATAAGTTTCCCCAAGTATATAGGACAAAGAAAAGAGTAGTTATCAAAAATCATAAGTGGAGGTGCAAGGACAACTTTCTCTAATTTGGATATAGTTTTGTGGCTAGCCCCTTGTTAGCAAAATGCAGTGTCTGGCTTCTTGTAATTTGGTGGGATTTCAAAGGAAAAACCGTATGTAGCGAGGTTGATTGACCAACATTCTTTTCCTTGTTGAGGTGTTCCTTTTACCAAAGATTTAAACCTATGCATATAAATATGCATGAGCTTCTGATTGGAGTTGCACAAGGGCATTGCTGTAAAAAATTCGGACTACACAGTTCTGTTGATTATTTATGGGGCTAGTTTCTCACAGGACTGGCCTCTGCAGTGTTTGTGTGCACATCCGCACATCTGCACAACTGGATTTGTGTTGCCAGGTTGCAGATAATATCATCACAGGGCAGCAACAGCAATCAATACAATGGAAGTGTCGATGAGGTCTCTTTACATCAATCTTCTAAGTGCATGGCATAAGCAACTACCACAATTCGCCTCTTACTAGTATAATGATGAGACGAATACAGAGATACTCATATATATGGGCTCATGGCTCTGGACGGTATTACTCAAAGGCAAAAATGAAATTTGCTGGAAGAAACTGTGCTAACGACATATCAGATACTTTGGTTTGCTACATCATCGCTAAACAGGTTGATGCTATTCCTAACTGTTTGTTGTCACAAATCCCTGTCTTTCTTCATGCTTACACATTGCGCCCTTTTGCTATTGTTATGAGATTGGTTGAAATATCTATCGCTAAGCATGTTGTCGACTCTAATATTGTCAGCTTATTACATTCTTTATATTGCAGGCCCTACATCTAAAGGTAGCCGATGAGTAGGATCACAAAGAAGTATGCTTACTTGAGAGATCTAGTCAATTAAATTCTAAAGAGCAGTTTCTGTGATGATGATGTAAATTTAAATAAATAACAGAAATAGAAATGAACCTTGATAAAGATCAAAGGCTGTATTCAAATAAAGGCTTTTATGTTGTGACTTGAAATGTATGGTGAAGACTACTGGTCAATACATATCTGATATCTGTGTCGGTGTATATCAGTATATGCAAATTAACCTCCAAATGGTTGCGAATCAGAAAATATAATGTTTCAGTTCATTTATGTAACTTATCAGTAAGTACAAATTTTAGAATCTCGTAATTTTCCAGAGAAATCGTAGTCTATATACAAAGCAATCAGGCTTGGCAAAACTGCAAAAGTAATTAAGCAATTAAATTGTTTTATCCCTGTTGTTATGCCCAAAATTCAACATGAACTTCATTGATGGGCTAGGCCCGTATAAAAGATGAAGATATGGACTTACGCACTGAAGATTGGGCTCGACAATATGTAGGCGCGCCCACATATCTAACCACGTCCAGAAGAATCTCTAATAAGGGTGCGCTTTAGGTGGAAAACTATTTTGGGCCGACATATTCAAGATTGGGCTGGATCACATGACAGGCCGCGCCCACTTGCCAGGGCGCGTCCACATGCCAGGCCGCGCCCACTTGCCAGGACGCGTCCACATGCCAGGCCGCGCCCACTTGCCAGGCCACGACCACACGTCATGCCGCTCCCACATGTCTGGCTACGCCCATATCCTAGGCCGCGGTCACATATCAGGCCGCGCCCACATGTCTGGCTGCGCCCACATCCCAGGCCGCGTCCACATGATGTTAGGCCGCGCCCACATGCCAGGCCGTGGCCACATGCCAGGCCGCGTCCACATGATGTCAAGCCGCGCCCACATGCCAAGCCGCGTCCACATGCCAAGCCGCGCCCACATGCCAGGCCGCGTCCACATATCAGGCCGTGTCCACATATCTGACAGCAACCACATATCTGACCGTACCCAGAAGGACCTCCATGAGGGCGCGCCCTGATTGGAGGGAGAAGACACATCTCAGCTTTATAAGAAAATGATTTATATGAAGACCGACTTCATGGGCCAGGCCCACAAAAGAAGACTTGGTTGGGCCAGAAGAATCAAGATCAACCCGATTTAGAAGTGACCCTGTAGAAAGATAGGGCGCGCCCTATCTTTGGGCGCGCCATCTTGCCGAAGACAGTTCAGTTAGCAATGGTTCAGAAGGACAGAAGGAGATGCTTTTGTTTAGGGGGACGCCCTTAAGCATAAGTAAATCCAACTGTTGAATTGTAGAAGGCCCTACCTTGTAGTCTGAGGAGTTGTCCTCCTTGGGAGGTGGAGGTAGAATAGAAGACGCGCCCTGAAAGGCTCTACCTCTGTAGTCTGGCGGGTTGTCCCTGTCGGGGAGTGGAGTAGTGTCCATGCATTTGGGGTAAGCCTTGGGTGCTCGAGAGTCTGCAAGGCCCAAGGCTAGGCCTCATCGTATTGGGCCCCTTTCGGGAGGAAGATTCTAGAAGGGGAGGCCCAGTCCACATGGGTCTCTTAGGAGAAAGAACTACGTGCCGGCTTGATCCTCTATAAATAGGGGTACGTAGGCAGATTGTAGGCATCGATCATTCTTGAGAGCTATTCCAGTCAGCAATCTCGAACCCTTTGCTTACAATTGCAGCCGCCTCCATAACAAACAACCAACCACTTCCTACATTCTCGCCAACAAGAATCTTGATCCACGCCGCGAACCTCATCTTTGTTAACCTACCAGTTTTCTCTGTTAACACCTGTTTCCACACAAAAGCAATCTTGAATCAGAATAACCTGAGAATTTCAAATCGAATTCACAGATCTCATATGTTCTTTCCCAGGCTCCCGGTTAAAGCCTCAAAATTAGCCAACCAGTCATGTCTGATAAGTGATAACAGACCGGAGTTTCCGTTATTTAAGACTGCAACAGATTTATAGCGTTATCAGTCAGTCCATAATGCAATTTTCAGTTAGGAACAAAACAATGAAGTTCAGCTCTGGTAAGTTCCACAACTTCTAGGATCGTTATTACTGTTACAAGTTTCAAATGATCCAAATAATTCGAAATACTGGACCAGCTTCAGAATAGGATTGGACCCTACCTGGGTATGCACTGAGTGTCAGCATCGAAACACTTGTCTTGCATTTAGTTGGATTAATTGAATTTGTGCTCTATCCGTCCCATTTCATTCTTTTGGAAAAAACAGAGTATTAAGTTAGGCTGGTATTATGCTCCATGTAACAACAACATTCCAATACGGGACACGTTCCGTAACCAATTCTTAGATATTAACCAACCAAATTAGACTCAGGATTGGTTGCTATCAAGGGTGGCTGACGGGCTGAGACCAATTCCCTTCCACGATATGTATATGAGTGATGAATCTACCTATTTATTAAAGTCGATTCTATTGTCCTTTGATCACTAATCACTCCCATTTGCAGGAGACTTTTGTCTTCTTCCATACTTCCATATAGTATAGACTGTTATCAAAAATTAGACCCACAACAGATGATCCTTGCCGCCAATTTGTGTTTTTAAGCGCATCAAATAAAATTAAAACACCATGTACTTGCATATTTGCTAATACTACTATATCAGAGTTGTTTTGAGACTCCATGTAGATCAATTGTGATGTTATTAGTTTCTCATATAAATTGGATTGTACGATATGTTATTATAATGTCTTTTGCCTTTTAGATTAGGGCATGGTCATCTCCCATAGTGTGACGGGCGGTGTGTACAAGGCCCGAAAACAAATTCACTGTCGTTTATTAGATATTTAATATGTTAAGTGATCTGAAAACAAAACAACTATTTGTTTAATTAACTTATTCTTTATTTCACAATCAAGTTATAGTTGACTGTGTTCTATTTTATTAAATATTTTTGTATTAAAAAAATTATTTGTTTGCCAAAAAATACTAAAACTTTAATAGTAAGCGTGAGTTAAAATAAAGTATAACCGACATCCAATAAAAAGAAGTAGTAAATATCGTCTTCATGTATAATAGCCGTTTGATTTAATATAAAACAAGTATTTATTGCTGATAAGTAATTTATACGTAAGAACTAATTTTTAATTTATTTATTTGGATTTTTTTTATATCTACAATTTATTAGATATAAAACTTATTAAGTATAATAATAATAATAATAAAATATTATAAAGTATTTTTAAAGTGTCCTTATTATTTTTGTAAAGTCAATTTTTAGAAAAAAAATTTAACATTTTCACCTTCTCAAATCATGACATATAAGTTAGAAGTTGTCTCGTAACTTTTTACACAAATTAATAATTGATTCCGAATTATAAGTTAGTAAGGGAAAAAAAACTTTGACCACGGAGGTCCGTACTCTCCCTCCTTGACCAGTACTCCCTCCGTCCCCGTATTGGAGGACGGAAGCACAAATTTTAATGCGTTACGAAACTATATTTTATAAGAGTATTTAAATACGTGTTGAGCAGTTGAAAATAAACGTATAGAATTAAATGGGACCGAGGGAGTGGTAGTCATTCGAAATGTATTTTAAAGTGTAATGGAAAATAGATTTGTAAATTATTTTTCAAATAATAATTTATGTTTATACTTTTATTTATAATTTATATAAAATAAATAGCAGAATTATCAGTTCTTACATCTTAAAATACACGCAGAAAATCGAAACTAATTTGACGGAAGTATACGCTCTAGTATTCATGTGTGCGAGTGTGTCTATATCGCAAAAGTGGGGGCGGAGGTGGGTACGTATGGTGTACTTATCATACAAGAGAGAGAGAGAGGGGGAAGGTGAGAGCGGAGATGAGTAAAAAAGATTCACCCGGTCGGGACCTCAAGACTGAAGAACTAAAGCACCACCAATATTGCCTGCCTTTTTCTTTAACCCGCTTTTTCCATACTACTTTCTTTTTAAATACAATAAATATTTCGTATAAAGTAAGGTTCCATCTATATTATAAACGTTAATCTAATCGCTTATTATCATTCTAAAATCCCCAACACAAATTAGTACTAGTATTCAACTTCATATATGTGTAATATGCTTCCAGCACTAGCTAGGTCAAAATCTTGGAGGCCCCTCCACTAATCCCAAACTAATCTTTTCTATAACAAATTTAAGAGCTAGCTCTATAGAACCTTAACCACTAAGATAAAGATATAGAAATTTATATACATCCAAACCCTAGAAAGCACTATAACAACAAATATAGAAGAAACAAAGAAAACATGAAGAGTGATAGCAGCAGCAAAGATAATAGTATATATATGACATAAAGGGCCTTGGTTTTGTATGAGCTCTCTTTATTCTCATTCTCCTTAGCTTTATCTTTCTCTTCTGAGTGAGTGAGGTTTCTTTAATTTGCTACCCCTTGTTGATGTGATTCTCCACTAAACCTAGAGCCTTTACAAAAGAGAAAGAAGGATCTACTAATTAGAGCCATGGTTTTCTCCTCCATTCCTCCTTATCTTGATCCACCCAACTGGCAACAGGTAATATTAGTCACACTTATAAGCTTCTTCTTCTTCCATAAGTTTCCTTATATCCATTCCATGGCTTGAAAAGCATTAACTCGAAAAGATGATATGAAAAGTAGTAATATATTCCCAGCATCCCCTTTAAATCAAATTCGAAACATGGCTTTTTATTATATCTTGATCAGTCTTTTATGAGTTATATATCCTCTTAGATTTGTTTTTTGTGCTTGTTAATTTGCAGAACCCGCATAATTATTTTCGGAGTGGGAACAATGATTTGCTTCCACCAGCGCCGCCACCAGCTCCTCCACAGCAACATGGAGTTGGGGGGGCCGGGTCGATTAGACCGGGTTCCATGGTTGACCAGGCCCGGATGGCCAACATACCGATGCCAGAAGCCGCCCTGAAATGCCCTAGATGCGAATCAACACACACCAAGTTCTGCTACTTCAACAACTACAGCCTGTCGCAGCCTCGCCACTTCTGCAAAACCTGCAGAAGGTACTGGACTCGAGGAGGCGCCCTCAGAAGCGTGCCTGTCGGTGGGGGCTGCAGAAGGAACAAACGAAGCAGCAAAGGAAGCAGCAGCAGCGCCTCCAAATCTGAACCGGCTAACTCGGGTTCCTCAAATACAACACTTCCTTCTTATAACACTAATGCCGCGACACCACCAACTAGTAGTATGTTAGGAGGGCTCATCACATCACAAATTCCACAATTACGCTTTTTGCCCCCTTTGAATCACCTTATGGACTATGCGACTCCAGGACGCGAAACTGCAGGGTTCAGCTATGGTGGAAGTACTTCAGGTACTCCGGTTGTGTCCACTAGTGAAATGAATTTTCAAATGGGAAGTAACCTCTTTAGTGGAAGTAGCGGAGGAGGTTTGGAGCAGTGGCGATTGCACCAGATGCCACAATTTCCTAATTTCTTGGGTGGGTTCGATCCATCAATGTCACACAGTGGGGTGTTGTATCAGATTAATAATCAAGATGGAGGCGTTGAGGCTTCAAAATTGTCGAGCTCTTCTTCTATGATGTCTCAATTGGCTTCCGTAAAAATGGAAGCCAACAACAATAACAACAACAACAATCAGAATCACGAGTCGAGTTCAGCAAGACAGTTCACAGCAGCGCCAGTAGAAGGAAATGAACATCACTGGAGTACCAACGTTGGTACGACTGCATGGACAGATCTTTCGGGGTTCAGCCCTTCCTCCACCAGCAATCCATTGTAAGATTAATCATATAACATATATAAGAAGATCCGATAATTAAACTACTATATAGTCTTGTTAATTTGAAGGCTCATTGACAAGCATCGAGCTCACTTTTATGATGCACCGAAAACCCTAGAGCTGATAGGAACTCTATAAGATATTCGTATTTATTAATTTGTTGTTTTAATTTGGTTTGATTTGTAATGTATACCCTTTATACTGAGCGCACCTTTGTCTTAAATCTGCTAATTATCATCAGTGTGCATGATATCTGCAATTGAACTTGCATTAATGATTAATTATTATATGTAACTGAGTTAATTAGACATGATTAATGGACGCAGTTGCTTGCCGATTTAACTAATTGATGTGATTATGATGACCCGAGCTACTAATTACTTGTTGACCCAATGATGAAGTCTGCAGACCACTTTATCTTAATTTCGTTCTATATACATGTTCAGATCACTTAATATTCATCTTCCTACACATGGCTGAAACACATTGAGGTGTGATGATTATGCATCTTAGGGTTTGTGAAAACGTACGTGTGATCTGTGTTTGATCAGCTTTGATCCGGTTGTTTAATTCCAGTATATATAAGCGCCTCACAGAACTACTCACCATGAGTTTATTAACATACCGATTCAGCATTCTGATATATCAGTTCTTACCTAACTTTGAATACATATATCGATAGCTCTTTGATAATCTAACTTGCTTCAGTTAATTAGTGGCTTATAACCCTCTCTTTCAGATTCTCCGTTCAACTCAAGGTTTTACATTGGTATATATTAATTATTTGAGTGTGCTCATAAAGAGTCCAAATTCTCTTTATCTGGCCCGTGTCGGATGTTACAAACACCCTTCTTATATGTTCAATGTACTACCGACCAGAACTCTGATATCATTTAACATTCCAAGCCCACAACTGAACAACTAAAATCAATTAACGACTCATCTTAAGTCATCTTAAATACGGTGGGTATATTTACGACGGATGGAACTCACTCCATCGTAAATTCCAGCATTAAAACGGCGCCGTTTGCATTAATGGAATATTCATACTTTTTATTCAAAAAATATTTATATATGTGAATTTACGATCAGAAGGTGTTGAAGTCGTAAATTAATACGCCAGAAACCAACTATCCGTTGTAAGTTTCGGTGCTCAGCGAATCCGTCGTAAATACCCTTATTTTGTTGTAGTGTAACTAATTTAACAAAAACAGATAAATAATTAAATTAGGTGGGATCGAGGACTCAAATTCGAAATCTCTCTAGATCCGATATCTCTGATGTCATGTTAATTACCGCACTTGTTTTATAAAGAGATCGTTATATAAGTAGCATATTTTCCGTTAGGCTTAATGACCTTTTAGCCCTCAAAGTATGGGTGGAAGTTCCGATGCGGCCTCGAAATTTAAAAACGTAGCTTTCGACCCTCAAAGTATCTTTGTCGTATCTTTTAGCCCTTTTTAAAGATACCGGTATAAATCGGGGGATAAACTTGGCAATTCATATTCGGGATAAAGTTTGAACGTACCTTTTAACCCTTAAAGTAAGCATCTCGTTCATTTTAACCCCTAAAAAATACATTAGAATACATTAGATGTTCTTTTTAACCCTTCATATTTAATGCCCTTTTTAACCCTCACGTGTGAAATGTCAACTTTGTCCACCCCGTTATATACCGGTATACGCTATAAGAGCTAAAAGGTACGACAAAAATACTTTGAGGGTCGAAAGGTACGTTTTTAAACTTCGAGGCCACATTGGAACTTCCGCCCAAACTTCAAGGGCTAAAATGTTATTAAGCCTTTGTGTTAACCCATAGAATTTCCGATATCTGCTGACCATAAATAATACAGAGACAGCACCTGTCAGTATATTGAGTATGAAGTATTAGCAAGAATACTGATAGATCGTATAAAACAAAATGCTACTGTAATTGGTTAGGCGTCTCAGAAAGAAAAGAAAGGAAGTAATCTCGAGCTGTGTGCTTGAGCAATCAGGTAATGACTGCATATCATCAAAAGATGGTCAAAAGAGCTAGGGTGTATCAACTCATACAATTTTATTTTTGCAACCCTTAAAATCCGCGCTTCATCATCTTTAATATCCTGTACCAATCGTAATACTAACACTCTAATTTCTTCCTCATTTGCACATCTTTTGTGCATTACAAGTACTAGAACTCCATTCTTATATGCCTGCAACACAGTTTTAACTGTTTCCTCAGGATGTTCATTGGTAGCTTCTTTCCTTGGAGTAAGCAAAAGTCATTGCAATGTTGCATGCATAAATAAGAGTTTTTACTTAATCATATACTCCCTCTGTCCCTCTCATTTCTTTACGGTTACTATATTGGGATGTCCCTCTCATTTCTTTACGTTACCATAAATAGTAAGTTTTTTCATCATTACATCCACTATCTTCCCCCACTATCTCATATTTAACAATAAAAACTACTATTACACCCACTACTTTCCTCTACTATCTCAAATCTATTATTAAATATTAATGGGTCCCACCACTTTACCCACTTTTCATCTAACTTTACTCATTTTTCATACATTGTCTTGGTCTCCTTGTCCCCCTTCAATGTAAACAATTGAGGGGGACGGAGGGAGTACAATTATTGAGTAGTTACTGTATATATTAGAGCAACTCCAAGGGAACATTTCCCTTACCTATAATGAGTCTATATGGACAAAAATAGAGGTTTATGTAAAAAATCTCACTCCAATCTTCCTCTCTTTTATCTAAATTTTTTAGGTGAGAGAAAGCAAAACCCTTTCTTTAGGGAAGAGAAAAGTAAGCCCCTATTTCTTCCATCTTATCACTCTCTCTCATTTTCTTTCATTTTTCATTTTCGCTCCTTTTTTATCTCCCCATCATGGTAGAAGTACTAATAAAATATTATTTTTTTCAAATATAAGGATGATTATAGGAAATACCATTGGAGTAAAACAACCAAAATATTACTTATATTTTAGGTAATCATTAATTTATTATATTTTAGGGATTCAAAATAGGTAACACCATTGGGGTTGCTTTTAGCATTATTATAAGTTAACCAAGTCAAGAAAATTAATAAATTCCTTTTAGTTATTATTTTATTTTATAAATCAATATATTCCTTCCTTATTCCCTCGATATCTACGGTTCACTATTAAGCCAATTTTATTTCTAAATTTATATAAATCAAATCATAATAAATAAGTTAATGTTTTATTTTTCAAATTAAAATATTTCATCATCTGAGTTTCGGCTTCTCGAGAGACTCATCTCGAATAATTATAATTTTGAATTTTAGCTAAGTTTATTTAGATTTCTGATTCGACCTGTGTCTACGGTCCATTACAAGTCAGCTTAATTTCTAATAAACTTAAAATTGATCAAATCAAATCAAATAAATTCAGTAAATCTATTAATCATATTAACTAATTGAGTGTGAGAGTCATTAGATCCGAAGGAACCCTACCTAGGTGAAACATATTAAACAAATGTAGTAATTGTGTTCAAGGCGGTCCAAGAAAAAAAAAGACGGGGTCCCTTTCTATCCGCATAATATAAAAAGGTGGTGGTAAATTGAACGTGAGAAGGAATATTTGGGCCAATAGGAGAAGAGTGAGTAGGAAAGCAAGGAATCTAATATTGTAAAGTGGCCTCCTATATCTTTCTTTTTCAACAGCCAAGGCTAAGGCTGCTGCTCCTGCTGCTCAAGTCTTAACACCAACGAATAAAGCAACTCCTTCGCTGTTATCATAGAACTCGTAGCCATATATCTTTCTTCAGCTCCCTCTGTTGTATTTATAAGTATATATTAGTTATGCTAGTCGGTCGGTAGATCTTATGCTATTCAGTGTCTGATCATCATATCATAAACGTATCGCTGCAAGAAAAATATTCGTAATAGACTGGTTCATAATTTATATAACGGATTTTCGAAAGTGTGCACATAACACATGCTAACAACCACTTTTTAGCTAGTTGGTGGATTTTGATTGACTCTTATCCCATTAATAATGATAGCTCCTGCATGCACAAAAATCTCCACTAATCAAAATCTGTAGCTGTTAGTGTGTGTCCATGACACACCAGAAAGACCTTTTATGCAATTACTGAGTGAAAATAGATCAAACTCAAACTCAATTCGATTGAATAAATCTGACCGACAAAATATCTATCGACTTTGTATGGTGAACGATGTCCTTCCCCACACATGCTGATTCATATATATAAAACGTCATAGTTTAATGAACATGAGAATCAGATTCCATGCAAACAATCAGTCACTATAATTACACCAACCAAATCATCTTGTCTGGTCCCCGCAACAGCTCTCTTTACACAACTGTATGAACCAGTCCATATATGTTAAATGCCACTCTCCTACTTTGTTTATTTTAACCATCAGCCTTAAGCAGAAATCAACTTAAGGCAGTATATAATCATATGATACGCACAGCACTTGTTACATGACAACGTAACTCCTACACATGAAATATGATCAATGTATAATAAAAGTACATAATGAGACCGTTTGGTTGAGTTTAAAATAAGTGCTTATTGCTTAAAGTAAAAAAGTGAAGAAGAAGTTAGAAGCAAGTTAAGACTTATAAGTGATAAAAGTGTTTGGGAAAGTTAAGACTTATAAGTTAAGACTTATAAGTGATAAAAGTTAAGTACATAATAAATCCTATGATATAACTTAAAATCATTCGATCTGTTTGGAAGTTAATTGAACATCGCAGAGGACATATGGACCTAGCTATCTAGTGGCATTGCATCTGGCATTTGAGACCTACCTCATCAGTCGTGTATGTATAATTTATCTTCATTCATTTTGATCGGTTCATCACTATAAAAGATAAATTGACACTCTATATACATATGTAGCTTTCGTAGATCAAATAATACAATTTTTTCGTATTGTCTATTGTGTATGCATGTGATTTGATTGATTAGAGGTAGATATTTTGCATTTGGATGACACGGATAAGAATTGAGGCATATACTATCGACGTGCATGGTTGATGGATGAGGCAGCTCTTTCCACTTCATTGTTTCAAGGTTTTGTTGTTTTCTTGGTCGAAGCTCTTTTTACGCCCGTCACACGTACACCTCATGTATATCTACGCATCAATCATTGATGTCTCTGCAGTGTGTTCGTGTGATTGAGCAGGTAGGGCCGTTTGGGTTAACTTAAAAGAAGTGACTCTTGCTTTCTTATATTAAAGAAGTTGAACAGAAGTTAGAAGTAAATAAGTTAATAAAGTGTTTGGAAAAAAGTAGAAACTGTGAGAGAAAAGCTAATATTCTTACTTCTTAAAAGTGCTTCTACTTATTTACACAAACGGATCGAGAAAAACAGAAGGCTTCTTCTTCCCAAACAGGCACCATATTTTTCGGCGCACCTGATATGCTCCGTTAAGTGTTTAATTTCTGTCAGTATTGTAATACAATGAATTTGGGTATTCATTTATTTTGGTCAGGTAACTATCAGATTTGTGTCGTTATCTTTTACTCACAAGTTTATGCATAATGATATGTATAAATTGATAAAATATTCAAAAAATTATATCCAGCGACAAAATTTACTTAGGTACTGTTTGGGGTTGCTGTTGCAGACAGCAACAACAGCTTTTTGCTGAAAAACAGGTGAAAAACTGTTTGGTAAATCGAAAAGCAGCTTTTCAGCGAAAAGCTGCTGTTAGAAAAAGCAGGTCCTCCCATGCTTTTGGAAAAAGCTGCTTTTCAGGTTTTGCAGAATGATGTTATAGATTTCATTATAAAACCTCGCCAAAAACATTATTATTTTTTATATTATAACTCAAAATAAGTAAATATCAAAAAATTACCAAACAGTTATCTGATTTCTACAACAACACTTATTTTACCAGCACTTATTCTGACAGCACAGCAATTTTTAACAGCACTCCCAAACAGACCCTTAGTTTCAAATTTCAAGAATCTCAGTATAGTTGTGGACGGTGTAACCACAATTTATAAGTTAATTTTACTTATACGTATTGTTCAAAATTGTTGTATTATTATAAAAAAATATCAGTATAATGTATTTCTTATAAGAATTAGATAAATGTTCGATGACTTTTTTGGATTCGTATAGTCGAAGAAACAATGTTCGATGACTCCTGCTTTTTACCGTTGATATTATGAGTGGTGTAGTGCTGTGTCAAAGTTTGGGCCGTTTACAACATAGGACGCCCCCAGCCTGCCTTTGAACTAAACCTAAAATATGAATGGCTTGCAAAATGGGCTGAAGAGGCCCATACTGAGAAAAAGGAAACGAGAGAGATTTGAATCTTATATTTATATAAAGGAGGTTCTTCAGAGGGTGACATGGCATGTCTCAAATCTCTCTAAACAGAATCTCTGATTTTCTAGCTTTTTATATTTTATTAATTATTAATTAGAATTTTGTTTTAAATTCATGATAACTAAGGTCAGGTGATGAGACGTGCCTTTTTGTTGTCTTTGTTTTAGTAAGGAGCCAGTTTTGGCTCCCGCCGTAACAACTGCAATGCTGTCTTGTCAATCTAAATCTTTCTCGCATCATCATGCCTTACAGTTTGGAGCACCAGGTAATCTTCCGCTTTCCTTCCTTGCACCAGGTGAATCACTTCTTCACTGAATTTTTCTTTGATCTTTCTATGTTTATGCATGCATATATACTTGTGCTCAAAATTGCTTAAGCATCTTTGGTGGTACTTTAAGGGAAGCTTCTGGCATCGTGAGGATGAAAAGTGTTATAAAACTGAGCACTCCCCAATTTAAAGTCTCTCAACTTAGAGATATCCTTTGATTAGTGTTTTTGATTTTTGGGTTTCTTGGTGTCTCTGGATTGTGGTCTTCTTGTCAGTTTTTTGTGTCCTTGAAATTTAGTTCTTCTCATTTTTTTTATGTTTTAGACTTTTTTTTTTGTTATGGCTGAAATTTGGCTTCTAGGGAGGCTGATGAGGGTGATCAGTGTTGAAAGAGACCGTGCTGCTTCAGATATTTGGTTCCATGAATATAAGGTGCTTGATTTCTGTATTATGTGCATGAAATTTCCGATGAAAAAGTCGAATTTTGTATGTTTCTTTACAAGGATTTGTGTTGCAATTCATGCTTTGATGATGAACCCATCTTAAGATTAGAGACTTTCTTCATCTGCAGAAGCTTTTTGGTTTAGAAGTTTGCTATGATGTTATCAGAAGTGATTAGTGATGTATTGTATTGTTTACAAGATTGCATAATTTATGTTTACTTCCTGCTGGCGGCAGTTTTGTCTTAATTTGCAAGTATCCCAGTGGCTAACAAATGAACAGGTGTTGTTTGTCCAATTGCATGCAGATCATTTGTCACTTGCGATGATCCCAGAGGAGTTGTGAATTGCGGGATTAGAAAGCACAAGAATTCTAAAAAATTGGAGGAGAAGCTTGAGCAACCGAAACTGCTCAAAAAGGTAAATATAAATGACTGCTTATTACATTTGTGTCTCTTTAGTGCCCGCCCTTTAGTTTTGCCTCTTCACATCAAAACTCTGACGCTAGCCACTGATCAGGCCAAATCAATAGCACCATGGCACTCTTGCACCAATTGAAGGCCGTCCTAGCATGACTCCGGTCTACGTCCTAGGGGCATTGGTTTAAAGTATAACTTACTTTTTTCAACTCTTAAACCTAGGACAGAGAGAAAAGCTGCTGGTGTTCCTGATTGTGAGGGGGCTGCAACTACAAAAGCCCCGTGGAACACACCTGGTATGCTTGAAAGCTAAAGTTTATAACCTATTATGACTTATTCTTTATTACAATTAATAGATCATCGGTTCTCTATGCTGTTGCAGAGCTCTTCGATCTTTCAGCCTTTGAAGGAGAAACAATTAGAGTGTGGGAAGATGGAACAAAGAGGATTGGTCGGCGCAGCTTTAGTATACTACGAGCTTGCATGCTGCCTTTGCACAAATGGTAAGTTGCAGGTTCCACCACCCCAGAAAACCAGAGACGACTGTCACTCTTAGTGACCAAGGACTGCCTTTGCGGCCTATAAGTCTTTCTTTCAATTATTTAGCTAGATCAAGAGTATTAACTTATTATAGATTTTTAAACCAGCATCACGGGCTTGCATTACTAAGCAATAACCATTTTGCGTTATGTTAGGTTGTACAGTATTGGTTATGATATCAATTTACTTTACAAAAGCCTGCAATTTTTGATGGTATATTTTAGTATATGTGTGTATATATTGTTTCTAATACTAGGAATGGGACTGTCTCATATTATCAAATTTGGCATTGGAGAAACAACTTCATACGGCAAGGGAAGAGCTTAGTCATGCCCTTTACCAGGTTTCTATTTTTTTCGTCAACTATTGATTCTTGTATAAGTTTTATATAATTTCTGTATGTAGATTGATTCAATGTGGTATATCTATGTGTTGGCAGCATGATGCTGCTTGTATAAGTTTTATATAATTTGTCTACGTAGATTGATTCAATGTTCTAACTAGCTAAACAGTTAGAACAGAAGTTTCTGGAATAACAAGAAAGAGAAGGAGATTACCTAATTTACATATGAATATCATGTCTGATAGATGTCCTCTGATTTATGTTTGTCATTGATTCAAATTAATCAAACTGCAAACTACAGCTACGACATACTTATTTAGTTTTCCTTGCAAATGATTTTGTTAACATGAAGTTGGAGACTGGTTATATCTGATTATTTGCTGGTACCAATATGATTAGTCAGATAAGCTAGCCGTGAATGTGTAATTGTGATGATTTGGCTCTACTGATGGAAGTCTGGTAACTGAACCAATTTTAATTGCACAGAATAGTCAAATGGCCGTTTTCATAATTAGCATTCCATGACAACAATGACACACATTTGATATGCAGGACGTGTGGACTAGACTATTTCAGGTTGTAGACGTAGCAACTAGATTAATGCAGGAATTCCAACTGGAATATCTTGAGGATATGTTCTGAGGAACGGTAACTTTACTCTCAAGGAAAAGTGTCTTCCTTCTATCTGGATGCAGTTGTGAAATGGAAGTATAGCATAGCTTAGTGCTTCTTTGGAAGATATCTATTGTTTCAATAATAAGAGTTCATGCCTTTCTAGGCATCAATAAAACAAGTCATGTCCTCTTCTATTTTTGAACTGTTTAATATTTTAGAGTTTTTTGTTATGAAAACAAGCTGGAATAATTGAATTGCTTAATAAAACTGTACAAGCTGGATAAAAGAGGAGTCCGGATTTTTAATAGAAGGTGAGACTTTGCTTAAAGTTATATAGGATGAAAACAGAACTTCGTTCTCTAATTGCTTTTATATCTGCAGGCTGATCAATGGAAACCCAACTAAAGAACATGATCTTGTCACGAAGAATGATCTTGAACACCTGTTGCATCTTTTAGATGTAAAGGGATGGGATAGGCCTTGGCAATATCTCATGGACCGCTCTACCTCAAACATGGCATATCAAGCCTGGCACCATGAGCCTGAGGTACACTTGAACTTAACATTGTTATCTGCTTTCATGTGCAACGTTTTAAGTGTTTCAGCTAGTGGTGCATCGTGCTGAGTTGGAAGGAATGAACTCCGAGAATCAGAGACTGAGGGACATGGTGGATGAGGTGACCAACAGTTACAACAATCTTCAGAAGCATTTAGTCACGTTTATGAGGCAGCAGCAACAGAAAGTGGATAATAATGAAGTAGAAGCAGATGTTGTTGGTGATATAATAATAAGGGTGAGCAATCTGTAAGACAAAATAGCATGCGAAATACATTGCCTACACAGTTCATTGATCTTAGTCACAATCTCTGTTCCGGTAAAAGAAAAGCTATATTTTCTTATATTTCAACAACAATTACAGAATAAAAAGATTCAAAAAATTATAAATCATAAATATCTTTTGAAATGTCTATATTATATTTTTTCTCACTCGCGCGGAGCGCGTTTTTTTCTCTAGTTAAATTTAGATTAAAAAATCGAAAACTCGCTACCAGAGTACGAATCCAAAAATTGAAACCCACAGCCCGCCTGGCACGGCTCGCTCGTAATTCTTTTTTTTTAAAATTAAATTATTATTACATATTATCGTTATATAAAAAATATATCCGATATGTGTAATAATTTAATTATTGTATAAAAAGTTAATATTATACTACACACGAGTTAGAAATGAATTTACAAGTTATTTCCAACTTCAATCGAGTCAATAATGAAACTAAAAATTGATTCCGAACTCAAACGAGTCAAGAATGAAACTATTTTCAATTTCAAATAACCTAATCACATTTACGAAACTTCAGGATTCACTTGGGATAAGAGGAAAAATGATCATTGCCCCCGGTTAAAATTTATCCTATTCTCATATCTCTCTCTCTCATTTCCAATTGTAATCCCAATAGTAATTACAATTCTAATTGTAATTAGGAGAACTTTGAAGGCAGCTTGGTACTGGTTTATCAGGGAACCAATTCTCCTAAAATCTCGAAATATTAAGAGGAGGGCTCAAAAGCTCAATTTTGGGTCGAAACTCGAGAGTGGATCACGGGCGCCGGGCGTCCACATTGGGGCATAAACTTGCCGTCATGTCTTTAATAAATTATGAGAATGTCGAGGACTTACCCGGATCATTTTATATTCTAACAAGGACCACTTAACAACTAAAATTTTGGGACTTTTACTTGTCAACAATATGGAATAAAAACAGGTTTCTCTTCCTGTAAAACAATAACAATATTAATGTTACTGGGACTGAAGTGGATCAAAAATATGTTTACTCACCAGGTACATTGTATATAAGAAGCTGTACTGGAGATTGTCTTTTGCAGCTGAATCTCTACACATATTTGCTCTTTGATCCCAATATTAATTAGTTGTTTTATGAAGGGGTACAAGTATTGAGTAAAACACAAGCATCTAAAAAAAGAAAAGAATACACAAGTGAATATTTGGGGAACTGCATCCTGGAGTATAAGAGGAGCAAACTGAAAATAAATATCGGACCGTGATTCAGTAATCTCAAGTTTAACAATGTATATGTTCCTGCATTCAGCCAAAAAAAGAGAAAGAAATATCCACTTGCTCTGGCTGTATCACTCTAACACATGCTGAGATTAAGATTCTGGCAGTAATCTCTTCCTTGTATCAAAGAACCAAAAACACGCGATAGAAGGAAAACAAAAATAGTCTAAATTAACTGATAAATGCCATGCTGGAACAATTTCCACCCTCAAGCCATCAGAATGTTAATTGAAAAATCAGAGTATCAGTTACAAATTTGAAAAAGAATTGAAATTATTTTAACTAGAGATGACATTACTTGTTTTCTGAAGATAAACATGACATTACTGAGTCATAGATCTACGTAAACACGAGAACAGTAATGGTGTTCGGTACTCATTAGCACTGTCCTCAAATAAGCCTGCATTTGATCTTTCATCATCTGAAGACGTCCACGGACTTGGCCTATTAGGAGGATCAACATAGCCACTGTGAAATGACGGATTTGACGAGGTATAGGAGAAGTCACCTGGGCAATATGTGATCAGACTCTGATTCCTCTTATAAATGTTGGCAGTTCGTCTTTCCACTTCAAGGAAATGTCCAAGTGAAGGAGTTCTGTTCGTGGTTACAGCATCAGTGGTAAGCTTTGAGCATATTGAGAATAACCAAGGTTTGGGTTTGTATTGCTTCTTGTCCCTAAATGTTTCAGATGCTCTTCCCTTGGCTGATCTCCTGGATAGCCCCACGATGCTTGAGGCACCGATGAGGCTCCCGAGGCTGATGGTCTTGTCATGGAAGAAAGAACTGGTGGACTGGAGCAGATACATTACAGAATTTTAAGAGAAAAAGATAATGGCAAAAACAAGTGGTTCTAATACAAAACCTGAAAGCAAAAGGAGAGAAAGCTAACGGTAACCAGCCCTATTTTACCAGATTTACCAGTTTTGAATTGAGCTTGTCTTTCTTATTAGCAATTTAGGCAATGTCCTATTTCCGACTCATTTAAAAACATGCGATGATATGTAGTTTACATATGAACATCTGTGCAGATTGGACTTTAGTTTTACTATTTCATGCTCTCAGAAAACATCCAATCTCACTTGGTGGTCATGAAAAATGTCTATGTCAATTTGAAGAATCTAAAGATGCATATGAAGCAATTTCATCGACCAATTAAGGTCTAAGAAATATATATACCTTAAAATTTACGGATAACTTCTTACATCTGACAAAGTTTCGAGGTTAATAAATGTCATATTGATTTACACAACCCTCCCAATCCCACAACATAAAGGGAGAATTTGCACTGACCTCTGTATCAAGATCAGAAGAGTAGGATTCAGCGGAGGTGGAGGCAGTGAGCAAAGTGTTGGAGGAAACTGAACCATTCAGATCAGAGTTCATGACCAACCCAACTCTCACGAACGGCTGCAGCCCAAGTGGCCATCCGTCTCCCTGTATATGCAAAAATGTAATGTAATACTTATCACCAAAGAAACAAGTAACACATAACAGTAAAGACAAGAAACAGAATAAACACATAATAGATGGGAATTTTCAGCATTGAAACGATGGTAATGTATAACACGATAAAAATCTATAAGCAAGCTGTCGAACCATTGATTATTTCTCTCTTCTACAAAGTATTCAGGTCTTCAAGAAAAGTTTGAGTTGCTATATTCAGGCATTCAGGAGAAAGAAGCAATTATAGAGTTTGGTGGGAAATGAACAGAACAGGAATATTGTGCTCTGGCCTTTCAACACATGCAACTCAAGACATTTCCTCTTTACAGAGAAAGAGAGCTCTTACCATTCACTCAAAATCGTACTGCAACTACAGTAGTGTTGTAAAGGGGACACATGAGTCATAACCGTGCAAGAGTAATGAGCAAGGGGGGTGGGGATTGCTTACTATTTACATAATTAACCCTGAAAAAGGGCTTCTTTGTTCATCTTTTTATGTTGCAATGTTAACGAGGCAGCACTATTTTTTTATGTGTGTGCGCATAATACAAACACTATGTCACTGACAATATACTTAAAGAAGTCAGCTGGTCGAGAAGATGAATGGTAGTAGTATATGTCCTACGGGAAAAAAAACGTGAACGTGAAAAACTCTAGAATGAGTTAATTTTCCGTTACAAACATATGTATGTCAGGGACCCGTTAAAAGAATGCTACTAATATATTTGAGTGATTGCAGAAGCACAGCATAGGATATTAAAGACGGTGAAAATAGTCATTCAGAAGGTGAATTTAAAAAATAAAACTGGGGGCGATGGGGTCGAGATAAAAGGATGCAACGGCCTCTGACCCAGTAATAGAATGGCTAGTAATTCTACATGCCAGGCGGGTCCACAAGGTCATAGTGCAGCACCAACCATCACCAGAAATCGATCACAAGTTTCCTTATCAGTCTGAAAAATCAACACTGATAGTGATACATGAAGATTTTCTTGTCACTGATATCATGCTTGAAACATTTTACACACTGTTCAGTTGTAAATCATAAAGCAGGTTCAACAAAGAGCCAACATCAGCATATAATTGTCCCATTCTACTTCTGCAGCTACAAGTGGGTCTGTACTAGCTTCAACTAAAGGTGGACCATTTGGACCCAAGCTTCAAGTACAGGTCCCGAGTCACAGTGTTTTATTGGTTGAAGGATCTTTCAGTTTAAAATTTCCTAATTTGACAGGCACCCTTGTCAATAACGTAATTAACATTTATCTAGAAGAAACACTTATAACTGGGGTCAGCAGAAAGAAATGTAAATGCTCTGGCACTACAAGGTAAAGTGTCTGCACACAGAGCAACCTGAACAGTCATCTGAACTATACATATGCCGTTGTAATTCGGTTGCTAAATAGGTTTTCACATGGTAGTATGAGTTATATTCAAAACTACAACAATGTCATTTAACAGTTCACTTGGTTTTAATGGAGTACAGTGAACTATTGTAACCATCATTAGAGTTACTTTTGTGGATTGCTTGAACCTCTTGATGCTCTCCGATCCCTAACAAGTCCTGCGATTTATAACAAGAACAACACATTACTTGCTAGTAACAAAATATGACATGAAACAAAAGTCTTTAGCTATATATGATAAATTGAGCATGGAATGTAAGCTAGAATATAAGAATTATCATTACATTATTTATGTGGATTGCTTGAACCAGGTCGATACTCTCCAATGCCTAGCAGGTCCTGCAAGATAGAACCAAGACTACTTTACTCACTGGGAACAGAATATGACAAGAGACATGAATTACTAGCTACATGTAATAACATCGAGCACAACATGTACAGGTAGTTGAAAGGTAACTTTATTAATATATTTAAGACTTGAACTTTGTCCCCAAAAAGAAAATAATTAATGAGAAATTATTTACAAGTCTACAACTGATTCTAAAACTTCCAGAAAAGAGAAATTATTACCTGGCATGCTTTATTCTTAGCCCTGGTTTCTGCGGTGCTGGGAATATCATGATTAGGCTTTAAAAATCTCTTTTCCCGCCTTTCACATGAACCCCAACCATCAGAAAATCTCCCACCGCTAAGACCAAGAGAGGGGACCAGATTTATTAAAATAACAGGAATTAAAATCAACACAATAATCTGAGCTTTGTGACTTGAGAATATTAAACCAAAGAGGCAAAGAACATACAGCATGTGTGCTCGAACCACGAACTCAGCACGCTGGACATCACGGTTCCCATCAAATTCAATGGTTTTATCTTTAATTTCATAGGATACATTGAAGTAAAATGATATTTTCCTCCAGCCTATACCCAAAGAATACCACTTTGTGTTAAAATACTTAACTCTGTGTCCGTGTGTGCTTAGAAGTCGAACTTGTCTACTTACCTGCTTTTTTAATAAAAGGATTGCCAGAAATTATAGTATAATCACTTTTCTCCAGAATCTGTTCATAAAAAATGTCAATCCCTGAACATAGGGGAACTAAAAAAAGACACATGATGCTGAAAACTTCAAGTTACCTCAGCAAGTGTTTAATATGAAAGTACAAATACTTTATGAGGGCTTTAGGTTTGATTAGCAAATAGTTGGTAAGATATTAGTTCTATAAACGTCAACATCTCTGTATTAAATATACCTTTGCTTCTATTAGTTTTAAATTTTCCATATAATCAAAAGATACAAATGGAGCAAGCCTCCATTGCTACCAAAACTACACTTTTACTATTTAAGATATTTAAGCATCTGTAAACTAATTCGGTTTAGAAATTACAGGTCATTAATGATTTTACCGCAGATAAAGATGATTTTGACTACTCATGATGCCTTAAAACTTTAAACGTTACATATATGTTGGGAATGTAGTTGCATTCATTAATCTCCGGATAACTAACTAGTTTCTTCCTGGTCACTTAACCAGTAACCTGAAAATTAGCAATCTTAGTTGTTCACCGATATTTGGAACCAATTCTAGAATCCAAAGAATGTGGTCGACGCCCAATTCCCAAATGGATGGACATGTTTATAATCGCAGCAGGCAAATGAGGATCTAAAAGGAAAACAATTGAAGAGACCTGCCACATAATCACAAGAAATATATAAGCTAATAAAACTCAATACTGCTGGTACAATGCAGCTTAAATAATTGCTCTGATACTAGCTCACTGGACTTGTACAGTAAATGCCTTTTGAGTATCAGTAGTGGTAACTTGGTTTGGTTAGGGCATTATTAAAATTAAATGTCTTGTTTTTTCAAGTGCTTGGCAAACAAGGAAAATGGTTTGTACTCTCATGTCTCAACAATTCTATGACCTAATACAACTCAGTATTAGTGCAGCTTAACTAATTGCTTGATACTAGTAGCTCGGCAGGAACATATTGATAACTCCACAGATGTTGCCTCAGCTACACGGTGGTGTTGGTAGCTAGTATGGAAAGGGTTCCTGCAAAACAATGCTCGATCGGGGGTGAGGTCCGATAAGCACCTCCGGCGTGACAATCAGTTCTCTCACAATTATGAGTTAATCGATGTGTATGTATTGGAAAGTGAGCTTACCCCTTACGGCTATTCTTACTCGGCTATATATAGTCGACATAAAGGTGTCCCAGCACGTGTTACTTTCCGTTCCTTGTAGCTTCGGATGACGGGCAGGATGTCACATAGGAGCCCGCCATTGTTATGAATCAAGAGATGCTGTAATGGAGTGACACGTGGTAGGGTGGTATAATTAGCCCTATCATTGCCCCCCTGCTTCCCGGGGCCTATTGATAGGTTCCGTGGAAGCAAATGTGTTCTCCCCGTTGTGTCAGTCCACCGTGTATCTGCCACGAGATGTTGACGGCTTCAAGCAGGAGGTCTATTTAAAGGAGAGGCTTCATTCTATACATTGTCTGCGTTTTCGTTTAACTTTTACTCCTTCTTATCTCTCTTCACTGTCAACCATGAGTCGATCCTTGGATGATTGTGATGCCATCTTGGACCTAATGTGTGACTGCCACCGCATGAGTGTGGAAAAGGTCCGTTGGTATGGGGTGAATGTCGGCCGCCGTTTCCGCGAGTGTGGGGCTGATGTTTGCGGCTACCACAAATGGATTGATCCTCCCCTCTGCCCACGTTCTCGTCACGCCATTCGCGAGCTACAGGACCGCCATACCGCGGAAAGGGACGAGTGGATTCATCGTAGGGATGCTTTGATCGAGTGGTATACCAACCGTTTGGTGGAGGAAAAGCGCAAGTTCAAAGAGGCTCTCGCCGGGTTATCAATTCTGTGTGATGTCGTGAAAGACTTGGTCCATGAGGCTACTGATTCTGAGGTTTCTCATCCCCCTCTCTTTCCTGGTGAGGGTGGTAATTTGGAAGAGGGACTCGAGAATCTGGACGAGTTCCCCTAGTTTTCTCCAGCTGATCCATCGGTTGTTCCGCCATATGTTGTTTGTTTCTTTTAAAACGTTTAGTATGTATTAGTACCTTTAGTGTGTATTAGTACCTTCTTTTGATCCCTTGTAATGTTGTATCTTTTGCTATATCAATGGTAAATGTCTGTTTTACTTTTAATGCTCGTTCTACTTTTATTCTCCGTTTCATCTTTTGTTTGTTTGCTCTATTCGAGTTGCCCCCCATCATTTTTAGTTATGTAGTCTGGTGTTGCCCCCCAGTGATAGAGGGGGGTGTGTTTTTGACAAAAATGGCGAAAGGGTGAGATGAGGTGTTGTTATATTTTGACAAAAGTAAATATCGCGGATTTGTGGGATAAAGGCCCCCCATTTATCACTTAAAAAAGGTTGTTTTATGGTGTGGTTTTTGAGCTTTTTAATTTATTTTTTGTGGAATGGAATTTGCAGTCACCGCTGTGTCCCTTGCGAAGTGTGTTTTTTCTCGGCGTACATGAAAAAGTAATGCTTCCGTATACACTTCTATATTTTAATAGGAGCATGTACTGGTGGAAGATTTTTGTTTGTAACAACTTACTTTAAGGTTATAATTTCTGTGATTGTGTATATGGTTTCTTTTGAAATTTATTTTCGTAGGTGTTGTCACGTGTGGAGAAACGTGTATTAGTAAAAGTTATTACGTTTGTGTATATAATATACGTGATCTATGAAATATATTGTTAATATGGTTATTATGCTCGTATTTTCTGAAAAATTATGCTGCTTGTATTGTGTTATTGTGGTGTTCGGAAAGCTGTAAGAAATTTTTATGTTACCTTTGATTGGTGTAGTTTAATATTTTTATGGGACTGGAGAGTGTACTTACGTTTCTATTATGGTGGAAAGTATTTTTATATTTTTGTAGGTGGTGTATGACAGTGGATAACCAAAAGCCATTGTGGTGATTTTTTCTCCCGGTCATATCAAAGGTCACTATCTGGGGACTAACTTCTGAACTCTTTCCTTGCTTTTCTTTTCGTCGCTCAGCGTGTACATTTGTTGTTGAGGCGTCTGGTTGATCCCAACTCGGCTTTCGATATCTGTTTGCGTTGTAAGTATCCCTATACGCTGGTTCTTATACATACTTAGGGTTTTGGTTAGATTTTTATCTTAAAGCCGGCGTGGCTTTTGTGTGTCTATGAGGCCTGTCTAGTCATTTTCTTGATTGTTTCGTGTGTTTGTTATTGCGCTTGGTGCTTACGTGTTTCTTCAATGTCTCTTTCGTGTCTTAGGGTTGTCGGATGAATGTCTGGGGTTGTATGTGTAGTTACAGATTTTTTCATGCTAGTTAGTTTTTATGTGATGGGGGTGGGTGTGTCGATTTGGGTGTTTGTTAGGTCTTGTTTGTGTTAAGATGATTGTCCTGTAATTCTTCTATGTATGCGTGTGTTTTGGGGATATTAGATGGCTGCAGGAGCGGGGTCGAACATACGGTCAGTGGTGAGTCTTCTGAATGAGGATGGGTCCTGGGCTGATTCTCCTCGGTTTCAAGTACCCGAAGTCGCCCATATGGATAAAGAGGATTTGTTTCGTAGCTATCATGTGTATTATGAAGAACATGACGTGGAACCGCCTTCTTTTGATGATGCTGAGTTGTCTAAACGATTTGACCAATATGACAGTCTACAGCATCCTAGCAGTTTTAATATGAATGAGCATGGGGATAAGGTTTCAACTGCCTTTCAGATTGGGGGAGAGTATGAGTGGCGAATGCCTCGTGATGATGAGCGGCTGTACAGCCGCCCCGCTGATGGTTGGATTGCGATTCCTCTATCTCATTTTAAGGCGGGGCTTCGGACCCGGCCGCATCGGTTTCTCATCGCGTTGTTTAAGCAGGAATTTCGCTGTTCTCCGGCTCAGTTCTCGCCGAACGCGATTCGCCTCATACTCTGGTTTATTGCTGCATGCAGCCGTTTAAAGCGTCAACCTACCTTCAAGGCATTCTTCTCTATTTTCTATGTAAAGGGTTCGAAGAAGGATCCGTTTTATGAACTTGTTCAATATGCCCGCAATACGAGGTTAGGAGCTGCTGTGGGGGGACATCGGCCGGTGAATATGCCCCGTTGTATGAAGAACTGGTGGAATGAATTTATCATGCTGCGCGGTGGAGAATGGTCTTATATGCCTGGGTTTTCCTCTGAGTGTTTGGTAACTTACAAGGTTGATCCTGGTCTTCAAACTCGTTCCGTGTTAGAAGGATTGCGAAGTTTGGTGAATGTATTTGGTAAAGCCTGGGATATTTCTGCTTTTTACAGTGTTAAATCGCTGAAGGAGCACAATTGTGAGTACGAGCTTGCATGTATGCTTTTTTTAGATTATGTGGAGTATTTGGTATGTGTTTGTATGTGACTAATTTGGTATTTCTGTGTTGCGACTATTGTTTGTTACCCATCTCTTATGCACTATGTTGTTGATAGTTTTTTGGTGTTTATATGTATTATGGGTTAAAATTGTGCGCTATTTGTGTGCAGTGTATCCTCCATCATCCATGGATGACCCTGAGCTTCAATGGCCTTTGGATGAAGTCTCTTTGCGTAGTTTTATGACTACCTATGCGCCAAGGCCGGAGCATCTGCGAAAAAAGCGTGCAAGTAAGCGTGGATCCGTCATCGTGGAGAGTGAGGATACTGTGGGAGAAGCGGAGCAAGATTCAGGTGTGGAAGGTGGTGTCGAGGTCCTGGCAACTGAGGTTGAGAACCCAGTGGAATCTGATCCTGATGATAATGTGCCTTTAACTGAGCGGAAAATGAGGGTTGTAGATGCCTCGCCTGTCATGCATCGGGAACGGCCCCGTCGTCGCTTAGTCAAGAAGTCTACCGTCACTGGTGTAAGTACAGCGGGCGCTACTAACGTGGCGGGTGATGCGGATATGGCGGGATCTGGCTTCGATATTTTAAATACTCCTGTAAGCTTGGGTAGTTCGATTATTTGCGTTGTTATTATATATTGGTGTTATTGGGTTGAGTTTTGACATAGTTGTGATGCGATACTTTCTTTTTTGTAGGTTGAGCCTATTCCTCCTGATGTGTTTGAGCTCGGGGATAGTATTGGAAATATCTCCGGTGACTTCTTTATGGGCTTATCTGGTGAAATAGATCCTACGAAGGATTTGCCTCCCATTACCAGGAGCGAGGGGGGTTGTGCTAGGGCAGATGTGGAAGAAGGTGTTGTGGACTGCCCTATGGGGAGGGGAAAAGAGCCAATGGAGAATGATGGTGATCCAGTGCCAGGGGGTGTATCCGATGTTAACAGGAAAGAACCAGTTGCGAATTTATTTGAGGATGTGACTATGCTTGATACCGCGGGTGAGTCTAAATCTTCTTTAAGGTGTGTGAGTGGCTCCGGTGGCAGCGTAAAGACACCGACACCGATCGTGGGTTCTGGTGGGTTCGTCGGGGTTTCCGGCGGGGGTCATGCCAGGCCGAAAAAACTAGTGCCCGCTCGTCGCTTGGGTTTAATGAATCGTGAAGACGTACGTCAGGCCCAGCAGGCACGTGTGCAGGAAGTGTGTTCTGAAGAAGTTATTTATGTAAGTTCATCTGAAGATGAGTATGAGGTGAACCCGGAGACGGGTGAGAGGAGGAGGCGGGTTGGCTTTCTCTTCAAAGCTGCCCCCCGTCCTATTTTTCCGGGGTTTTTAACAGCTGACGATCAATGGAAACTCGACGGCTGCACCTTTCAGCGTCGCGCTGAGCGAGCTGAGAGAGTTGCAGGATTGGTACGCCTTCATGATTTGCCTTTATTTCTTGTGTTAATTACTAGTTGGAATATGAGAGTTTATTGTGACTATTTCTGGTACTGTTGTCGTAGGTTGTGGGGGAAATCTCTGGACTGACGTCGTCATTGCTGGCTGAACGGTCTCGTAACTTGCGGCTGCTGAAGCGGAAACGAGGGTTGGAAGTGGATGTGAAGAAGATACAAGAGGAGTCCAAAGCCCTAACTGATGCTGAGGTGACAAAATGGGAGAAACAGGTCTTGGATTTGCAGAACGAGTTAGCTGAGCAGCGGAAACTGGTGGAAACGGCCCAGACGATGACAACAGATATGGAGAAAGCGAAGGATGATGCAATTCGTGCCCTGATGGGTCATCAAGAAATGAAACGTGACTACGAGGATAAGTTGGCGGATATGTTCGCGAAGGTGGAGAATGCAAACGCTGTGATTGCTGACCTACAAACCCGGAATGAGGGCCTTCTGAACCAATTGAGTCGAATACCCTCTACTGAGTCCGTGATAACTGATTTCAAGGCAAGTGATGTGTATAAGGGGGAGATGGTTGCATCCCGTCTTTCTGGGATTGCGGCATATAAAGCGAGTGCAGAGTTCAGTGAGGAGCTTAAAGACTTGGAGGAAAATGCTGTTGTCCGTTACAAAGGTAGCGCTGAGTTTGCGGCTGAGGTTGAAAAGTTGAAGGCTAGTGTGATTACTGAGTACACCGCGAGTGTAGCCTTTCGAAAAGCAGTTGGCCTGGAGGCGGGGAAGATGTCTAAGCATGTAGTGGAGTGCTGCCGTGAGTTTTTTAAGGATGATCTCAACCGTGCTGGGCAAGAGTTTGGGGGTTTCTTTATGTCATATCTGCAACGACGGCGGGGTCCTGCGGGAAATACATCTTCTTCTTTGGGATCCGCCACCTAATGACTGATGTGATCTTAGTCAAGAAATATTTTGTTGATGTCTTTAGACTATATGTCGTACTTGTTGCGTACTTTTGTCAGCGGGTCATGCATTTGGTTTCGCATGTGTTTTGCTTTATAAGATAACTTTTGTTTGCAAGAATATTATGATGTTTTTGGGCTTGTGGAATGATGTATGGAGGCTGCCTTAGCGAATATTGCTTATCCTCTTTGTATTTTTCTCTTGGGTAGTGAGCCATGTAATGTTTTCGATATATGATTAGGATATATTCTTGCACCGTTTTTGTTGTATGTGTGCGAGGTGTATCGTGTGATGGGCCAACGCCATCCGTTGTCCTTTAGCCCTGTGTTGGTGTTGGTTTGCCTCTTTATGATTTAGCCATGTGTTTGATAAATATGATTTAGCCATGTGTGTATGATTTAGCCATGTGTTTATATGAGCATGAACTTGTATGATTTAGCCATGTGTTTATATGAGCATGAATTCGTATGATTTAGCCTTGTGTTGATGTGAGTTTGCGTCAATTATGATGTAGCCATGTGTTCGTGATCATTAAGGAATTCGCAAAAGGGTAGATTTTCATTAATAAGATCTCGGTATAATGCGAGACTCGGTTACAGTCGATATTATCAAAAGGGGGGTGTTAGCCTGCCGCTCAAGCGTAGAACTTTCTGAGCTTGTCTCCATGCCATGTGTTGTTGACCTCTGAACCATCCAGACGCTCTAGCTTATAGGAACCTGGGCGAAGTACGGTTTTCACTTTGTATGGTCCTTCCCACTTAGGCATGAGCTTGCCTGTGTTTCGTGGATCGGAGGCTTCTGTAGCCCGCAGGACCAAATCTCCCTCGTCAAATGTGCGGATCCTTGTGCGTTTTGCGAAGTGTTTCTTGGTTTTTTCTTTATACACCGTCATCTTATCAACTGCGGCTTCCCGGACTTCTTCTAGCAATGCTAAATTAGTTTGCAATCCCACTTCGTTTGTATCCTCGTTGAATTGTGTGAGACGATGTGACGGGGATCCCACCTCTACTGGAAGTAATGCCTCTGTTCCGAAAGACAACTTGAATGGGGTTTCCTGTGTGCTAGTTCGGGCCGTGGTTCTGTATGACCATAAGACGCTTGGTAGTTCCTCGGGCCATCTTTTCTTGTGTCCTTGCAGACGCTTCTCTAGGCCTCTTACTATGATTCTGTTTGTCACCTCTACTTGACCATTGCTCTGCGGGTGGCAAACCGATGCCTTGCGATGCTTGATTCCTAAGTCTGATAAGTATTTGGTGAATTTTCTTCCCACAAATTGCGTGCCGTTATCCGATATGAGGATGACGGGGATTCCAAATCGGGTGACGATATGCTCCTTGACGAACTTGATAGCGTCTTCTTGCGTTATGTTTCTCATTGCCTTGGCTTCGGCCCATTTGGTCATGTAGTCAATTGCTACCATAACATACTGCAACTCATTCTTCGCCTTTGGAAATGGTCCCATGATATCGATGCCCCACATGGCGAATGGGATAGGAGAAAGAATTGATGACGGTAATGACGGGGGCTGTCGTGGCACATTGGCAAATTTTTGACAATTTTCACACTTTCTTGCGAAGTTTTTGCAATCCGCCGCCATCGTTGGCCAAAAGTATCCTTGTCTGAGTATCTTATGTGCTAAAGCTTTTCCTCCCATGTGATCACCACAAATACCTTCATGGATCTCCCTCATGCAATAATTCGCCTCTTCTGCGTCGATGCATTTCAAGATGGGGGCGTCGAAGCTTTTCTTGTACAGGCAATTGTTCTCCAGGAAGTAACGGGCTGCTTGTCTTCGGACTTTGGCTGCTGCGCACTTATCCTCTGGCAGTATGTCGTCTTTTAGGTAGTTGATGACGGGTGTCATCCATGAACTATCACCCTGTTGAATTTCCATGATCTGGCTACCTTCGATGGTCGGAGTCGCCAATATTTCGAAGTATACTGCTGCTTCTAACTGCTCCTTTTCTGCCTCTGCCAGCCTTGAGAGTAAGTCTGCTACCGTGTTATCCGTTCGATCGATTTCGTTGAGCTCATATTTGGGGATTGCCGCTAAAAGACTGCGGGAGATGACGTTGTATCTTATCAAGGTGGGGTCGTTGGCAGCGTATTCCCCGTTGACTTGGCGGACTATTACCTGAGAGTCGCTGAAAATGGCTAAGTCTTTGACTAGCAATGAGGCTGCGAGGTTTAATCCAGCGATTAATGCTTCGTACTCCGCTTGGTTATTGGTGGCGTTGAAACTGAATCTGATCGCTTGCATGACCTGGAATCCTTCTGGGCTTACGAGTAGTACGCCCGCTCCACTACGGGTTTTTGTTGACGAGCCGTCAACAAACAACTTCCATTGGGATAGGTTTGGATTAGTCTTGGGTGTAGGTGTGGCCGTCGTCCGCTGATTTTCGTCCGTAGTAGCAAATGAGCATTCTGTAATAAAGTCTGCGAGAGCCTGTGCTTTGATTGCTTTCCGGGGTGTGTACGAGATGATGTATTGACTTAGTTCCACCGCCCAATTTATAAGGCGTCCTGACATGTCTGACTTGCTTAGAAGCTTCTTTAGTGGTTGGTCCGTCACCACGGTGATTTCGCGACCTTGGAAATAATGCCGTAGTTTCCTACTGGCCATCACCAGTGCAAACGCGAACTTCTGAATTGGTGGATATCGGGTTTCTGCATCTTTGAGGATCTGACTTACATAATATACTGGCTGTTGTTCCCCGTCGGCTTCTTTGATGAGTACTGCTCCGACTGCGCTATCGGACGCAGCGAGGTATAGTGATAAGTCTTCTGATGGGGATGCTGTGGTGAGTAAAGGAGGTGATGCTAGGTATTTTTTCAGGTCCTGAAATGCTTGTTGGCATTCATCCGTCCAACGAACTGTTTTGGTATTCGCCGCTCCTTTTAATGTAGCAAAGAATGGGAGACAGCGGTCTGCTAAACGTGGAATGAACCGTCGGAGTGCCGCTAGACATCCTGTAAGCCGTTGTATTTCCTTAGCGGTTCTTGGAGGTTGCATGTCCAAAATAGCTTTGATTTTTTCCGGATTAGCCTCAATGCCGCGCGCACTGACCAGGTATCCTAAGAACTTTCCCGCGCCCAAGCCGAATGTACATTTGGTGGGATTGAGCTTCATGTTGCTGGCTCTTAGTTTGTTGAAGCATTCACGCAGGTCTGTCAGGTGAGCTGTTGCTTCCTTTGATTTGACTATCATGTCATCGACGTATACCTCCATATTTCTGCCCAATTGGTCGGCGAAAATTTTGTTCATCATTCTCTGGTATGTAGCTCCTGCATTGATCAAGCCAAACGGCATGACTTTGTAACAATATACGCCTCTATGCGTGATGAATGAAGTTTTCTCCCTATCCTCTGGTGCCAACTTGATTTGATTGTATCCGGAGAACGCGTCCATGAAACTGAGCATCAGGTGACCCGCTGTAGCGTCAATTAATTGATCGATGGTGGGCAACGGGTAGGGATCTTTCGGGCACGACGCGTTTAAGTCGGTGTAATCCACGCATACTCTCCATTTGCCATTTGCCTTTTTGACTAGTACTACGTTTGCTACCCAGTCTGGATATGTCACTTCACAAATAAGGTCCGCGTCTAACATCTTGTCGATTTCTTCATCAATTGCTTTTTGCCTCTCAGGAGCGAAGTTGCGGCGTTTTTGAACTTTTGGTTTTGCTGAAGGGTGCACATTTAGTTTATGCATGGCTATCGAGTCCTTGAGGCCCGGCATCTCTTCTGGTGTCCATGCAAACACATCTGCGTACTCTCTCAACAGGCTTGTCAATCCTTCCTTGAGCACCGCATCGAGCCCGGCCCCTATGTTGATTATCTTTTCCTTATTTCCCTGGACAAGTTCTATGCCTTCCGTAGCTGCTGCTGCGATGGCTCCTCCGGTGTTGTCTCTTTCCAAGCAGGTTTTCAGTAATGGATTTATCGTTCCATCCTCATCGTTAGGTTCCGGTGACGTTTCCTCTTCTAAGACTTGTACCTCATTCTTCTTGGTGTGTTTCGCGGTATCTGTTCCTTGGCCACATGGGTGGTGATCGTTTTTTCGCTTCTGCGACTTGCGCCTCTGCCAATTGCTGGGGTCTGTCTGTGCCAGGGTAATAGATGACCCATAGCACGTTTGCGCGGCCGCTGTGTCTCCCTTGATCTCGCCCGCTCCCTCCGGGGTGGGGAACTTTATTTTCAAATGCGTCATGGATACGATAGCACGCAAGGCTATTTGTGAGGGTCGTCCTAGTATCATATTGTACGCCGACGGCGTGTTCACCACATACAGCTTGACCTCTTTAACCAACGCTTTGGGGAATGTGCCAAACAGGACGGGTATGCGAACCGTTCCAATGACGGGTACAACGTTATACCCTAGGCCATACAGCGGGGCCTCTTGGGAACATGGTTTTAGCTCGTACCCTTGCAACTTCATCCTCTCCCAGCAATGCGCGAACATGACGTCCACTGATGATCCGTTGTCGACCAAGACTTTTCTGACGATATTGTCTTGGATTTCTATGCTGACTACCAGGGCTTGATTGTGGTCGGGGTGAGTCCCTTCAAAATCTTCGTCTGAGAAGGAGATGGCGTTGCCGGTCCTGGGGCCATCATCGATCATATGAATCCTTGTTTCTTCAACCCGTGGAGGCGTATTGCTTCCTCCGAAAACGACGTTGACTATGTTCTTACCCTTGTCAACCTGCGAAGTGTTCGCAGTGGTGTGGGTTTCGTTCGGGTATTCTTGGTTCACGATCTGCCTTGGCAAGTATTGGTTGATGTGTCCTTGTCGGAGCAAACGCTCCAGGAAGTATTTTAAGGATTTGCAACTTTCTGTAGAATGTCCATGGCTACCATGATAATCGCAGTGTTCCGATGTGTCCCTTTTTTCTGGTGCAGTCCACATGGGGGGTGGTGATGAGAAAAATGGCTTATTTCGTATTTCCTTGAGTATGTCTTCTCGGGGCATACTGAACACTGTAAAAGTAGGCTCCGGGCGCTTGTCCTCTCGTCCCGGTGGTCCCGGGGGGGGGAGCGCCAACCGGGTTTTATCAATCACAGGCACCGTGGTCTTTTCCGATAGCCTTCCGGAATCGCCTCTTTGTGGTTGTTCTGTATACCTATGGGCCGGTTCTTGTGTCCGCTGATAGGTGATCCGTTCTTGTTGGAAATGGTGCTGCGTCTGCGGTGGTGGTGCCCTTGTTTGCTTAAGTACTTTTATAGCTGCCCCCTCTGTGATGAACCGTGATGCCAGCTGATATGCCTTTGACAAGGTGTCAGGTTTTTGGTTCATCAGTTCACAGATGTACTTCTCACACTCAAACGGGTTCAGTCCCCTTCGCAAGTGTATAAGGGCTTCTGTCTCGTTTACCACTTCAACTTTATCCACTGCCTGCTTGAATCGTTTTAAGTAGCTTTCCAGATCTTCATGGTCCCCTTGACGGATTGATTCCAAAGAAACTGTATGCACTTCATGTGGTTTGTTCGCGCGGAATCTGATCAAGAATAGCTTTTTAAAATCTGCCCACGAGTCGATTGTTCGTGAGGGAATTCTGTTGAACCACCTTTGTGCGTTTCCTTTGAGACTGGTGGCGAAGAAACGACAGCTTGTTAGGTTTGTGTACTCGTAAAATTTACTCAACTGGTCGAACTGGTTGAGGTGATCTTCGGGGTCGCCTTCCCCGCAATATGCATCCAGATTAGGATGTTTCAGGTGTCTTTGCTTCTTTTCTTCTTCTAGCTTCTTCGTGAATGGTGATCCTCCTTCCAATGGGTTGACTTCCCCCTCTACTCTTTTTTTTAGATCTTCGATGGTTTTCAACAGGTCGTCCCTCGTGGTTGACGTCGATTTCTTTTTCCGATCTGTTTCTTCATCCCTGACACGTTTCCTGCTTTCTGACTTGTGGTGATCATACTCTTCTTCTCGTTTGCGTCTCTCCTCTCTTTTCCTTGCTTCTTCCCGGTTTTCTTGGTGATGTTTCCATGTTTCATCCCTGTGATGATCTCCCCCATGTCTGGAATGTGACGGGTTACGGGAGGATCCTAGGCGGGAAAATATGGATCTGTCATCTCCCTCCTTATGACTTTTGTTCTTGGTTGAGGAGCTCCTTTCATTTCTGTGGGCTCCTTCTTCTTCTCGACGTTTTCGTTGGGCTTTGAGATCTGCTACAGTCTGTCGTAAATCTTTGGCTTGGCGAGGTGTCAATCCGGTCAGCGTGATGTGTTTCGAATGGTGATTTTCTGACGGGGTGGCTTGGCTTTCTTCTTCTCCTTTATCTCTGCCTGGAGAAGGTGGTTTGGTTCTTTCTGTTCTTGTTGTTTCGTGATCATGTCCTTTTTTGGAGCGAGATTCTTTTGGTATCTCAGTTGTGTTCATGTTGTACCTTCTCTGGTTCGGGGAGGAATTTCCTTCTACCTGACCCCTTCCTGGCGCGCCAAATGATAACTCCACAGATGTTGCCTCAGCTACACGGTGGTGTTGGTAGCTAGTATGGAAAGGGTTCCTGCAAAACAATGCTCGATCGGGGGTGAGGTCCGATAAGCACCTCCGGCGTGACAATCAGTTCTCTCACAATTATGAGTTAATCGATGTGTATGTATTGGAAAGTGAGCTTACCCCTTACGGCTATTCTTACTCGGCTATATATAGTCGACATAAAGGTGTCCCAGCACGTGTTACTTTCCGTTCCTTGTAGCTTCGGATGACGGGCAGGATGTCACATAGGAGCCCGCCATTGTTATGAATCAAGAGATGCTGTAATGGAGTGACACGTGGTAGGGTGGTATAATTAGCCCTATCACATATATACTACAATGCCTACTATTAAACATCAAATGTGATCACTTGGTTTAATTCAAGGAATCATTAACACTGTAAACTACTATTTTCTCACTTGATCAGCTAACAATGAAAATTGGTACAAAAACACAACACATCATCGAGCCAAAGACCGAGTAGAAATTATAGAATTTTACTTGCAAAGACAGAAGCAACAAACAAAAGCTTATATAATATTAAGTCATGAATAAACTCACAGCCATAGCAGCATTTTGGTACTCTTTGAACAAAGAAACAGTGGGAAATTGACCAGCCAAACTATGCCTCGCAGTTTCACTCTCCTTACGATCATAACTCCTCGGTGAACAATCCGATCCAATCGAAGAGAACTGATTCACATTTACTGTTCTAGTATCCGGTGTCGTATAAGTAGGCGTTGGATAGGTACGCTTCACCGTAGCCAAAGCAGAATTAGTCACATCCGGAGACGTATAAGTAGGCGGTGTTCGATACACGTGCTTCTCCGTAGCCAAAGGAGAATTAGTAGTCTCCGGTGATTTATAAGTAGGCATTGCGATACTCGATCTCGCGATTTTCTGAGGCCTGATATGATTAGAATCGCCTTGCAAGACCTCGCTATCGGAAATGCGATGATTCCTCGGGGTTTTGATTTGCGGATGAGGCAATGGTGAAATGAATTTAGGTTTGGGAGATTGGCGGGGAATTGTGTTTCTGATGGCCAGAGATTTGGAGGCGGCGGCGGCGGCGGAGTCGATGAGGGCCCAGAGAGCGGCGTCGTCAAGGTCTTTGTCGTCGATTGCGTAGGTCACCGGAGAGGTCATCGTCTAATTGGCTAGGTTTTAGAATCAACTTGAAGTGGAGGACTGGTTCTGAGATTGGAGTGTTTGAGAAGGCGCGGGCTAGCTCAGACTCAGAGTTTAAATTTGGATTCGTTGCCAATTTTCAAATTGAGAAACGAGACGCAGTTTTGCCGTTTGGCGGGTTTGAATCCCCCATATTCGCACAATCGCAATTCGCACCTTTTATTTTGTTACCGTGTGGAAATTATTTTTCAGAAGTCTAATTAATATAAGAAAATCAAAATTTTGGAAATTTTTTATTTGTTTTCTATTTTTCTACCATTTCAGTGAAGGAAAAACCTTTGAAATTTGATTCAAAACTAAAATCAACAAATTTTTTTAGATAATATATGAAATGAATATAGATTTAGGGTGACCCAATCCGTTAATGATCCGATCGAGTAACATATATATATTATACAAAATATTTTTAGTTACAATAGTTATTCTAATTATAGTAGTCACCAAATATTATTTATGCGAATCCTAGGTTGTGATTGTATTTGATTAACTATTTAATCAAGTAGTATGCATAGAGTTGTAAAATTGCAGCAATTAGTATTGGTAACCCAGAAATTATATCATTTTGTGCATTTTAATTACTAACTTAATATGTGAGATTTTTTACGAAATTTATCAAGCTACTTGTATCACGATATCTCATTTAATCTTGTCATTTCTCAACTTGAAGAATCACCGGCATAATTTTTATAAAAGATGTTTAAATTCAAGTCAAAAAATCAGAAAAAAACTAAATGGATCCGGATACTCGATCAATGATTCATAATCCCAACGGATCTGGATATGGATCGCCTTATAAAAATTCTGATCCCAATCCAATCCAATCCGAATTCGATAAAATAAATGAATATAATATTGATTTGGGCTGATCAATCCAAATTGACAGCTGTATTTGGGAGACCAAACAGACTCCAGCCTCGTCAATCCCAAAATTAAATATCAAATTTTAGAATTTTGTGTAAAATGAATTTTTGGTCTCCAAACATTTTAGAATCGAAAATGAATTTCTTGATATTCCTTGTCAATGCACATAAAAAAGAAGATTGCGGAAACCATTTATGTTGTAGATTATTGGCTCATGTTATTTAATCGGATGAGCACTTCTAAAAAAAAGCATTTTTCAATTTTTGTTCATTTTGGTCCCAGTATTAAATTCCCAACTCCATCCACGAGAGCTGTTTATTATCACAATACCGTAGTGGGAATATTAGGTGATTATTACCTCATTCATCTATTAAATTATATATGTTTGGGATGAGAACTCGGCTCACAAGATTTTTATAAAATATAGTTTCATAAAACATTATTCTCTTCCAAATAAAAATCTAGTACTTGAAATTTTATTTAAAAACAATTTTTTTTTAAAAAATAAGTTATTGAGCTGCATTAGATAGTTTAAAATATGTGTTAAGTAATGAAAAAATTGTATAAAATGGGTGGTATGGAGATGTATTATACACATTACACTTTATCCTCCAGCAATAATACCATTTTGGGTGTATTCATTTAGAATTAAAAAAATTTCTTTTTCATATAAAATCTGATATATTCAACTCAAATTTAAAAAGTGTATTAGAGTACTGTAATATTTAATTACAATTTTAAATTATGCTAAAAAATCTGAAGGTCTTTAATCAAGATTTTAAACTATACTTAAAAATATTGATATCAACTAAAATTATTTAGGATCCATTAAAATATGATGGTACTCACATGTTGATGGAGTTTTTTTCGATTTTGTGGGTTTGTCCGGTATATTATAAATTTTTTAAAAATTTCACCAAACTATATGAAATTTTGAAACAATAAACTTAAATAATAAAAATTTTATATCAATTCAGCAATGTTTTAGCTAGAATCCTAGATACACTTCTTAAAAATTCATGGATTATATAATAAATAAATTAAAATTATATTTTTCGGCACATATCAGAAGCAATAGGCCTAATATTCTCTTGCTTTCCATCGGCGGCGTCTAGTCTACGTGTCTTCTCTTCGCCGGGGTCCGGCGGGTCGGGTCGGGGCGTACTAAAGAATAACTAATTCATTTTTTCCACTCATTTCCTCCCTGAAACAGAAAGTGATCTATTGTTGTTTGTGTTGAAACAATAATGGGCAGACTTGCAGTTGGTGTAATTGTTAGCTGCTGGGTGATTCCCATCTCCATCCTCGTCAATCGAATCGTCCCTGACCCTTACATGGTAACCCAAACATTCACATAGTATATGTTTAGAATTTGTGTAGCTGAAATATGTATTGAATTGTATGTTATATCTGCAGGATGAGATATTTCATGTTCCTCAAGCACGACACTACTGCAAAGGAAATTTCACTAGTTGGGACCCCATGATTACTACTCCCCCTGGCCTGTGAGTCTTTTTATTGCGTATACTAACCTAATTGTAACTTGTATTGAATGCGGCTAGTCGCAACTTTCAGGATCATGATTCATTACATTGCCAACTGATCTCATTTAGACGATATGTGTTAAATTATTTTCCTGTATTGAGAAGATGTTCTCAAGTCATTCAAGTAGCTACTAGCTAGATAATATGACCAACACACATTTGTAATTGAGTACTCCCCCCGTCCCTTTTTAATTGTCACATTTGGTTTTGTGCCAGTCAAATTGATTAAAGTTTGGCTGAAATTTATTACTCCCTCCGTCCCCCTGAGTAGTATACATTGGGGGACGGGGACGCGGCACGGACTTTAATGCTCCTGTAAAGTATAGTTGTGTAATTTATTTTTAAAATTTTCTGAATTAAAGTTTGGATATATTTTTATTCAGAAAAAGAAAATCTCAAAAATAAGTTACGGAACTATATTTTATAAGAGCATTGAAATGCGTGTCGAACAGTTGAAAAGAAACGTATACAATTAAATGGGACAGAGGGAGTAATATTTTATCAATTGACAAAATAAAAAAAAACATGTTACTTTAAGATGTAATTTTCAGTTTTTTAAAATAATGAAAGAATGACTTGTAATCTTTGGTAAAAACTTAGTCAATTTGACCAACAAGAATAGAAATGTGACCACTAAAATGGGACGGAGGGAGTATATAACTATCTGTATATTTGGTAAGTGATCCAAGTGTCATTATTAGGCACATCGAGACGTCATTTTTTAAGATATGTTTCCATTCTTGTGGAAGTTGTTTGTTCTGGTTGCTAGATCTTTGTTTTATTACAGGTTTAGTGTTGTTATATCTTAGTCTTTATCTTGCAGGTTACTTTGGTTTCTCTAACTTAATTAATTTTACATAGTGGATTATTTATGACTTACCAATAGTAATTTATGGAGGATTTTCTGAATTTTACGAGTTCATTAGCTTTTTAAAAGTAATATATATGTTATTTGACAGACTACAGAGGAGATGGACTGTCATACTATTTATTAGTTATTACTGATAATAGACTGTATTGTTCTTTCACATTTTTTGGGAATGGAAAGCTCGTCACCAAAACCCTAAAGAATATAAAATGTTATGGGGGAAGTGTTGATATTTACTTAAATCAATATTTTGCAGGTATTTTCTTTCACTTGCCCATGTTGCTTCTTTTTTTCCAGGCATTCTATGCATACAAGCAGTATCATCATTCTTTGATGCCTGCTCAACTGCAGCTCTGCGCTCCACCAATGGTGTCCTGGCTGTAATTTGCAGCATCGTGGTTTATGAGATAATTTCCCAATTGCGGCCAGAACTAGATAAAAGAAGAGCCACTCTTTATACAGTTGTTCTAGCTCTATATCCCCTCCACTGGTTTTTCACGTATCTTTATTACACAGATGTGGCATCACTTACTGCAGTGCTCGCTTCATATCTTATGTGCATGAAGAAGAACTACCCATTGAGTGCAGTGGTATGGGGTACTCTTACTAATATCTAATTGTGGTAGCCTGTGAACTACCCATGCTTGTTTTACAGGATTGTAATCCCAGGAGTATTATCTTATTTTCTCTAATTTTAAAGGACCATTATCCTATAAATCTACATTGATCATCTTTTTAGTTTATATTAATGGGATATTAATACCTAGTGATAGGAGGTATTACAATCCCACAGAAATGAATCGAGGAGATGGTTGAAATCTAAGTCTAAGAATTATTGATCCCACAAAGTTAGAAAAAACAAGGTCATAGTCTGGGGATAAAAATCCCTTAAAAAAACACGGGTCTAATGTCTTAACTTTTATGTGATAGGTTGATGTCAGCTGTGAGCCATGTATCACTTTTTTTCCCCTTTTGTTATAGAAATTTTTGTCAACCTGTTCCTCAGAACGAGCTAATAGATTAGAAAGACCTGAAAGGTATTACTATCTAAATTATAACTATTTAAGTTACGACGTAATGCTTACATTAGAGTCATAATGACCAGTGTCATAAATGTTGACAAAAATGATCCATTTCTTTTTTTGCTAACTATTGTCTGGACTCTGGAGTGACACTGGTCAGAAAACATATTGCAGTCCTTAGTAATGTACTTCTGCCGAGTTTAGTTAGCTTGCAGAAGTACATTACTAAGGACTGCAATATGTTTTCTGACCAGTGTCACTCCAGAGTCCAGACAATAGTTAGCAAAAAAAGAAATGGATCATTTTTTCTGCTAGGTTGCTAATGCTTTAAAGAGAATATAGGGTCTACTTTAAATGTGTCGATTTGTTTAATTCAGCACTAGAAATTCTGTTTATCTTTTAATTAACAAAAAATTGCTGTTTATTTTATATGTAGGTTTCTGTAGAATACGTTTCTAGTTTTTCGTACACAAAGTTATCATCTGGCGGTCAAATTTATTTCAGGATTAATCTGCTGGGGTTTGTCTGCTATCCAGGAGCTAACTTCTGCTCGTTAATTTATATCTGCAGCTTGGTGCTTTGGCTGTCCTTGTACGACAAACAAATATTGTATGGATTCTTTTTGTTGGATGCTCTGGCATTATTAATTATACCATTGGAGTTCAAACAGATAAACATTGTGAGCAACTAGATGACTCCAGTGAATTGGATCAGAAAGATGGTCAGTTATCTTTGGGCAAAACTGCTGCTACTGGGTCAAACTTGAGAAGGCGAAGGTTGAGCAATTTTGTAGATACTTCTGACCATTCATCTCCCAAAAATTTCTCTCCCTCGTCTAATTCTTCAGGTCTCCCTTCATATAACTCTTTTTGTCTCGTTAGTAGTACAAGTACAGTAACATAGTAAATGAAACATAAAACGTATATTTTATTCATTTGAATCAATAACATATGAAGTTTTTATGGTGACCCCATTTTGTAGCAGGGTGCTCATGTAATATTTACGAACTGAAGTTGACAGTTTACGGAAGCAGTTGTCCTACTTTGGTTGTACATTATTTGTTGAACTTCATATAGTGTGGTTCAATGTGTGTTTGGCTTTAAAATGATGATGAGCGGAAAGAGCTTGCGGTAGGCAAAGACCTAGAGTGATATGTTTCAGAGCAAAATTGACATGCACCACAAAGATAAACTGCAGATTCACATTATATGAACTAAACAATCATATAATTTTTCAAAATTATCTATTAGTTTAATATGTTTATCGCAAATTGAGTCGATGAAGGATTTCTTAATTGAATTAGACTTGGTCTTGACAGTTGACAAGAATAATCCCCACATATATATGTGTATCAGCTAAATGCTAACCTCAAATTCTCTTGGCTATGCTGATTGCAGATTTGATTGATGATATTAAGGAAATATTGATAACTTCTTGGTATATCAAATGGCGACTCTTACTTCTATTTAGCCCTTACGCTGTGCTGTTGGTGGCTTTTGTTGGATTTGTTTACTGGAATGGGAGCATAGTTCTTGGTACTTGCCATCTTGAATTCTAGTTCAACTGTTTTGTTGTTGTTTCTCTTAAATTTGGTATCAGATTCAAATTGCTCTGTCTTATGACATTGCAGGTGCAAAAGAAGCACATGCCGTTTCTCCACATTTTGCACAGCTTATGTACTTTAGCCTAATTTCTGCTTTGCTTATGGTTCCTGTTCACTTCACGTTAAGTCAAACTGCAGTCTTGTTCCAATCATTCTGCAAGTTAAGGGTGCTGGGCATTGTGCTGTGCTTGACGGGTTTAACTACTGCATTCCTTTCAGTGCATTTTTTCAGGTTAGACCATTTTAAATCCCGAGTAGTTGTTCCAAATTTCTCCAACCCTTCCCCCTTCCCCTCCATTCATTGGAGATGCATATGCTTTGAAATGATTGGACGAGATATGACATGCGACAGTTATCTTTACCACTACCGAGATTGCACAAGTTATGCGACTTTGTTCCACTGTTGGGCATTTATATAATAGTTAGCTGTAGGATTGTCAAAATCACTTGACGCAAGGACAATAAATTTTCCAACAAAGTAACACCAGTTTGTGATTGTCTGTTCAAGATGCTTTGAATATTGTTTTGTGACCTTTTTTTTGTTAAATCATTTCTTTTCTCACCAAACACCTACCGGAGGGAGACACTTGGCTGTTCATAAATTTTAGAATTACAATGTATCTATACTATTGGCCATTGGCAATATTATGATCCCCATCGTTGGTTATTGCAGCATTGCTCATCCATATCTTCTTGCTGACAATCGGCACTATACCTTTTATATATGGAGAAAGATCATCAACGTCCATTGGTCAACAAAGTACCTTATGGTTCCGCTTTATGTTTATTCATGGTTTTCCATCTTGAGCGTACTAGGTGAGTATTAAAATAGTATCCCTATATATTTTTTTGTTTATTTATTTTAATATCTTGGAATGTAATACATCGCATGATTATATTGCCATTTCAGCTAAATTTCAAAAGAAAGTATGGGTGCTGGTATATTTCCTGGCATGCGCCGCTGTTCTAATTCCTTCTCCATTAATAGAGTTCAGATACTACACCATACCTTTCTTTTTCCTAATTCTTCATTCCCATGTCAACAGTGACAGAAATTGGGTGCTCATGGGTATCCTCTATACTGTCATCAACATCTTCACAATGGCTATGTTTTTGTTTAAGCCATTTAGTTGGCACCATGAAGCTGGGATCCAAAGGTTTATATGGTAGTTAGATGCTACCCAGTGTTATTGTTATAGTGTTCGAAAATTTTAATTTCTGCACAACACCACAGCAGTTCGCTTTTTACTGTAAAATTTTCAAGGACTGGAAATCCAAAAGATCTATAATATCACATGAATTTACAAATTTCCATCGGCCAAAACTGCGTATCTGAAGGAACCCTAGTCATCAGTGGTTTTGTTTTTGTTAACAGAATCGAGTATTCGAATCCATGGTTGAAATTGCTCACATGTGCTATCTGACAGTGATTTCTTACTTTCAAATAAAACACTACCTATATAAGCTAGTTTTTTTTTTTTTTGCCGAACCTATATAAGCTAGTTTTAATGAGCAAAATCTCAGAAGTTTTGCTGAATCTCGACCCAGATATAAACATTTGGAAGGGTTGTCTCGACTGGATAATCATTTGGATGCATAACTTTAGAGGTAGGTTGTGTGGGTTTTAAGTCCGGGTTCAAAACTGTTTTTAAATAAGCTGAAAAAAAAATTGACTTAAAAGCAGAAGTTAGTTTGAGATAATTTTTCATTGACTTAATTTTTAAATTTGTTTCTTTGATAAAAATTATTCATAGGTTATAAGTTATTCATAAATTATTTTTTAATCATCAGATATTTTTTGCTAATTTTTATCATTACATTTTTAATAATTCATAAATCATTATTAAATCAAAATTATATAAACATACGTGTTAGGTTCCCAAATTATCACATTAAATCACATTTAATTTTAAACTCAGCCAAACATATTTCAAATCTGTTAATGGCATACAGTGGAAAGAAATTAGGCAGTCCAATCTGCAAATTTCAAGTGACAATATCTAACAAAATTAGCCACACACAGAAGCAAATATATATACACTAGTTAGTCCAACAATTCTTATTCAAATAATTGTATCTCACACACTCTTGTGTTGTGATTACAAAATTGGAGATTACTACCACCAAAAACTAAACAAAAGGCTATGGAGCTAAGCTTCAATTATACTGATATGTAACTCATTCACTATCAACTATTGCTTTCAATAATTCTTCTGTATTTCATGTATCAAAACTGTTCCACTGTGTCTCCACTTAAAGCGATGAACGCCAAACCCTCCCCTCAAATGAAATGATCACCACCGAAACATCATCATGGTACTTTCTTCTCTCGCCTTGTGGGATGTTAAGCAACTCATGGAACTTCAATCCTGCATAAAAGTTCATTCACCACACTTAGAAATCTTATTCCTACTGGTAAAATATGAAGCGAATTCTGAAAATGCTGCTGATAGTTAGTTACCTGCTTTCTCAGCAGCGCGGATGAGTACTTCTTCGACCAGATGTTGCGCAGGGTCTCCCTCGGGGAATAAGAAGTTGAAGACCTCAACTTCGGCAACAGCTTCTTCGTTTGTGAAGTACTGGTATAGTCCATCCGAAGATAAGATTAAGAATTTGTCCTTTGGGCCGAGTCTGTGGTGACCAAGACACGGGGAACAGTTAAGGTAAGGAGAATTTCCCACGTAGTCGATCCTGAACATTTCCAGAAGTGCATTGTTCCATTTAGGCTGCAGGGTTCATCCGCAGAACTAGTTAGAAAACTTTGGACTCAGATCACAATGTTAAAAATTGAGATATACATAAGCTATTAAGTACCTGTTTCAGAAATCCAGCTCCGAAAGCACGAGTGACCTTGAGAGAACCTTTCACCCGATTCTTCATTATGGCTGAAGAATCATCCATATGTTCACTTTTGATCCTCTCAACTTCCTGAAATGTACAGAATTCATATAAATTAGCTTCTGTAATTAAATAAATAGTCTATATATATATATAGTAAACGAATAAATTGTCGTTAGTTTAAACAAATGAAGTTACCTCTTGCACTGATGTACAATGATCAAAGGTTAACTGGGAAGCAGCCAAACTCGAAACTCTGTTGAATGCACCAATTTTGTTGTTCTCGCCATCATTCGAGTCCTCCTCGACAATGCGTTCCAAATGAGGCTGCTTTTGAGCCAGAACAGCCCTACTATCCCCCACATTCATCAAGTAAACATCGTCACCTTTCATTAACATCACCAGAACACAAGAACCCATCAGAGCTAGCTCCGGATTGTCGGTGACCATTGTATCAGTGATCTCCAAAAACGACTCTTCTGCTTTCCTCAAGGCCTCAGAAAGCGCTTTCAATACATCCGAGTGTTTCACCGATCCATTCGGGGCACCATCAGCAGCGGATCCAGGTTTGTCATTCCATAGTAACCCTTTGAGCTCCTTGTAAACATTAGAATAAAGGTTACTGAGGAGAAAATCGGTAGCATCAGGACCATTGAAGCCGTCATAAATCCCAACAAAAACCCAGCCATGTTCCTCAGACACAACCACATGCACACGATCTTCGCCAGCCTTTCCTTGAGCCCATTCAACCTTTCGATTTTCAGAAAATTCTTCGCCTCCTTCATCATGATCACCAACACTGGCATCCATAACAGTCTCATTGCTGTTACCATCAGGCCAGCAAATGACTTTCTTGCCCCTAGACAATTTTAGATTTGATTTTAACATAGCCTTCTTCAGGCTTTTGGAGATCAAACAACATTTATGAAATTTACATCCGCGCTTCGACAACTGATCATCACCATGATTTCTCTCCAGGCTCAAGATGGAACTCCGTTCAATGGGGCCCGATAAAAATCCTCCATCGATTGGTCCAGATTTACCAGGAACGGGCTGGAGAGGAACAGAAGCAAACGAATGAGAGCTCTCGAAAGAAGACGCCTTATCAAGACTCCCAGAGTTGGTGCATGTCGAGAAAGGATCAATGAGTGTGGTGGTGAGCGGTGTAAAAGTATTAGCACTGATGGAAGCACCCGAGATCATTCGAAACGGCACCGAAAATTCATCCGAATAGGCCTTAGATGAATCCGGATGAATGTAACAGAACGAGTGGCCCAAGCCTTCATCGAGCGGGTCTGAAATGTTGTGGTGTCTCCCCGAAACATCTCCGGCGAAACACCGATCGAGTTTTCCTACCCCGTTACCCATACTACACAATGTATTTTACTGTTTTGATATAACAGAGAAGTGAGAATATGAGATGATGTGAATGAAAGATTGTAGCAGGATATATAGTGTGGTGAGGATACTAGAAATAAATGACAGTGAATTGAAGAAGCTGGTTGACTTTGTTTCTAAATATTTATCTCTGGAGATTTTGACTATTGGTTGACGGATGAGTAGTATCTCTAGATTTTAACATTATTGGTTGACAGTTAGTTGACTATGTGAATGCAATATATTTCAGGTGTATTTTGTCAAAATGATTGGTTGACGTTGGTTAATTGGTGAAAGAATAAATATAATAATAATTGTGAAATCTTTGTTATAATAGCTAGCTTTTATTATATGTAGATATCATGTCTTGAATTTGCTGATAGTTGTGGAGATATTATTTTATGCAATGAAGATTGTTTGATTGAATATATAGATCAATAATCAATTAATTTTTCAACTAATTAACTTAACATGAGTGGTTGATTACTACTTTTGGAGAATGGTAGGAATTACTTTATTATTTATATATTCTGCAATTTATTGCAAAGATGAATAATAACTTGATGCCATGAATGTGAATCAGTTAGTGATATTGTAGTATTAGTTATAACCATATAATTACTAAGATAGCTCGGTGGTGATTAATTGCTTGATTCATTGCGTGGATCATTGTCAACGCAAGCATTTCTTTGTATGTATAATATATGTGTTAAAAATTGATTAAAAATACTAATACTGTTTTAACCGGTCATTTAGGTTAAAGTTGTACGCATTTGGTGTTAAACACAATATATAAATATTTAATATTTTTAACAACGTTGTAAAAAGTGGGAATCAAACTTAATCGATGAAGTCACGGAACAATGATTAATCAGAGATTAATTAAATTGATCGGGGTTTAATCAGATTGATCGGGGAGTTAATTAAAAATTTACGGGGTATATTCAATTGAGATTTTAATGGATTGTTTTTAGTTTATGGATTTTAATGGATTGTTTGTGATTTTGATTATGTGTGGATTCTTAATAAAATGTCGCAGAGTGGATAATATTTAAGCATAATGTTTCAAAATCTCATAGATTTTGGTGGGATTTTAAAAAATTTAAAATACACTAAAAAATGTCACAAAATCCATCATTTTATGAAATTCAAAAAAATTCATCAGCATTTGAATACATGTAGATTTTAATGGATTTTATCAATCCCAATTGAATACCACCAGATTTTAAAACATAACTTAAAATCTTAATTAAATACCACCAGATTTTGTAGCATAATTTAAAATCCCAATTGAATACCTCAAGATTTTAATGGATTTCAAACTATCCCAATCGAATACCCTCGAATTTCATGAATGAAAAAAATGCTTTAAAATACCAATCCAATGCACCCCTCTTAATCAGTTCGGTGAACTACAGAACATGGATTAATCAGTGATTAATCGTGATTATTCACCGAGTTTTACAATAGAGACTACAACACTAAATAGGGGATCAGTTGCCCCTCACTGTCACTATATCCACCATTATTACCCTAAATATAAGGATTCGAAAAAATAGACCCATGTACCCATTTGGTAACTTTAAATCGTGAAGGGTTTTGATTATTTACCAAAAACACTACATCGTCTAGCGTTCTGTTAAGATTAACCTAACAGAACGCTAATCATGTAACGTTATATTAAGTTAACCTAACAGTCTAATTAGGTTAACACTAGTAGAACGCTGCTATATATATCGTGTAGCATTTTGCTCGGGTTAAAACAGCAAAACGGTACACTATCTAGCATTTTCATTTCAAATTGAAAACGCTGGATTATCGGGCGAATTAACTGGTATTTGAGGTTATTTTCTCCAACTCTGTTATTATGGGCATTACTTCCATAATATGTGAAATCTGGAGTCATTTTTCCGCTAAATAGTTTGGTTGACTTGCTTATTAATTAATCCAAGGGCTACACACCACACAATTTAGTTCTGACATATGCAACTTCAATTAAATATTAAATTTTAACAATAAGTTGATTTTTTTATAAGAACAACTCAACACATGCTCTATTTTAAATAAGTGTTATGTCTTTGTAATTTTTTGGTTGTAAGGTTTTATGCTGTTAAATTAAAACAACCTTATTATATATTTATATTAATAATATGCATCTTTTGTAAATAATTATTTAATTATATTAATAATTTTATGTGTTAATTAATCAAGTAATTTGTTTGTAGAAAGTGTTAAACATTTATTAAAAATAAAAAGTAAAAAGTTTATTTTAATAATTTGATAATGTTAATATGTGTTATGCGGAGTCAAGCAACATGGCTATAAAGTCACAGCAAGGATGAGGTAACAGGAAACCGGTAGTAGACAACTGAATTGAGTATACCCCTAACTTCTCTCTGTAACTTCCAACAGACTTCACTCATGCTATCAACACCAATTTCTAATGTCACTCTCTAGGGTATTAATGCAGCTAGCACAATTTGTTTCTACAGAACTTATACATCTGATCTGTAAAATCTAAAAGATTTTAATCCCCAACCTCCATCTCCCCCCTCATCTCTGGAACCAATAATATATAAATAATAATAAATGTCTCAATTAAATTCAACACTTAAATTCTTAACAATAATTTGAATAATTATAAAATATATATAATACTTATTGTTATTAGATATATTAGTTCTAGTGACAAAAGTTTAGTTATACGTAATATCAAATCATATAATATATACAGAGGCAAGTGATCAAATACAAACCAACTCTTAAATACAAATTAAAAATCAGTTTTTCAACCACTATTTATAAATACAAGTATCACTAATTTATACCGCACTAATCATTGTTTTATATAGTATATAAACAACGTTTTTTAATATTTAAAATTGAGAAATCTACTTAAATAAACTATTGATGATTGATTATAGATGATAAATTTCAATCTTAGGAAGGTTCTTAATGGTAACAAGCCGTAAGAGAAGTGTATGATGGTAGTAAGTAGTCGCTAGTTTTGGTAAGTCATGATGGCAAATGTCCGTAACTATTTGTGATGGTAAGCGATGGTGTCAAGTCATAGAAACGGCTGGTAATTAATGATGGTAAGAGGTCCATTATTACAGTCCGGGTGAAGATGATGGTCATATACATTGCATAAATACGTATTTATATATTTATATTTGAGAGATACGTTAAATACATAATAGTGATCTGTAATGTACAAAATAGTCAATACTATAGTTTAAAATAGTGATTAAAAAAATGAATTTTTAGTTTGAAGGTTAATTTGGTTTTATTGGAGTATGACTCTCTCTCTCTCTACATATGTATGTGTATATATCGAAAAGTTATATAAATGAAATGAGCTAAAATACGTAAATAAAAATTACATGATCTAAGAGCATTCCCAACGGGGTTGACTAAAATTGGTTGGCTAAATTGGGGCTTTAGGAATGAGCCCCTGAGCTACCTCCTATGGACACATTATGTAAAATTTATTGAACCTATAAGACATTTTGCTTCGATGGTATTGGCTATATTAATTGTTGAATATAATTTAAAAATAGTATGTTATTGATATTTAGTTTGTTATAAATAGAATATATTAGAGCATCTCCAACCATAGAAAGTCCTTAGCTAAAAAATGAGTTGGCATACCAAAAAAAAAGCCAACCGCTTGAAAAAATGACACTAGAACCATACCTATCTCTTGTCTATGCACTACAAAAAACGGGGCAAAACCGACCGGCTCGAAAAAAGTGTCGGGATACAACCGCCCGACAGAAGTCGGTCAGTTTTGACAAGCACGACGTCATTCTGCCTTGCCGGCAAGACTTCGACTTATTTTTACCGACCGCTGTCATCTTGGTCAGTTTTAGAGCTGACGTGTCCAGATCATAACCGACCACACCGTTGGTCGATTATGTTTTTGTGTAAATTTAATCAATAATTTTTTAATAAATTATTAGATGAGACGATATCATTTTGTCTATAAAGGCAAAACCGACCGACGGCAGTTTTAACCCTATTATATAAGAGTAAAGCCATATTTCGTAGACCAGGCCGACTGATCCGTTTTTTTGAAGCAAGTATCCCCCCTTACTCTTAAAGGTTTAGATCAAATTAAGTACTAGTTGATGGAAAAAGGATAATGGCCCAGCATAAATTACTTGTTTTTCGCGATCCCGTTATAGGTTGTATCCATATATGTTCTGATCGACAACTCATACTTGATCCGATTTCGTTTTATTGGAATTGAGAGAATACCCTAGACTTTACTCTTTTTGTTTCTGAAGTAACTCTCATCAACTAGTACTTAGTTTGATCTAAACCTTTAAGAGTAAGGGGGATACTTGCTTCAAAAAAACGGATCAGTCGGCCTGGTATACGAAATATGGCTTTACTCTTAAATGATAGGGTTAAAACTGCCGTCACAGAAGGGGTTACGACACCGTTTTATGTTAAAGAGCTTAACTGACCGGCGCCGGTCGGTTTTGAGCCGTTATTTTTGATGAATCTCTTTCTCCCTAACCAGTCTTTCCTTCTTTTTCCCCATCTCATTTTCTTCCTCTCCCTCTCCTCCCAGAATCTCTCTTTCTCTCTACTCCCATCTCTCTCAACCAACAAACCTCTCCATCTCTCCCCCTATATATATATATATATAGGGTAGCACTCCATAGCATACCCTCTTATATGGAGTTACGTAGCACACCATTATAAATATATACATAATATATATTTTATTATATTTTTTATGAAATATAATTATAAAATTTGATTATTAAACCGAAAACGAAGTTATACAATGTTTTTATTCCAAAGATCATCTAAAATTACGCAATATCTCAACATGATTCTATAACAGAATAATAATCATCCAGAATTATTCTGTTGTAGAATCAGTTTCGAAAATATACTTTTTTAATCAAATTTTAAGTGTTAAATTACTTAAAATAGATTTATTTTATAATATTCTATATTAGAATCACGTTTTATATGTATTCTATAACAGAATTTATAATAAAATTGATGATTTATAGTGGCGCACTATGTAACTCTATATAAGGAGTCCCTCCCTGGAATGTTGGCCTACACACACACACACACACACACACACAAATGCCCATCAACAACGCGGATTTTAAACTTCGTTCAGTCTCGATTGGATTTATTTCAATCTCGATTAGGGTTCAATCTCAATTTACAGGTATATCGATCTCTCCCTCAGTTTCCCTTTATATGTTTGTATATGTATATATATATGTTTAGGTATTTGTTTGTTTATCTATATGATTTTGAGTTTGATTTTGATTTAGTTCTTTGAATTCGACTTTTAGTCAATTTTTGTAAGTGTAATAACAAAGCATGAGTTGAATTTAGTTCTTTGAATTTGATTTTTAGTTGGTTTTGTTATGCTCCAAAAATTTGACCAGTTTTGGTCAACTTTTTTAACCGACCAAGAGACATTCGGTTTTAATACAACAAAACACATCCTCTCTGGTCATAAACACGACCAGCTCAATTAAACCGACCACACGCGGTCGGTTTTATTATGCACTTGCGTCCACGTGGCACAATGGCAAATCTAGGGCCCAGACCTGAGTTTCTGCAAGTGACAAAATCGACCAATCTGTCAAAATCGACCAGGTTAAAACTGACCACCGTAGTTGGTCGATACTAGGTCTAAAACGTACCGTTTTTAGACTACACCGAACAATATACAGTAAGTTTTGTCATGTTTTTTTGTAGTGATAATTTTAGCCAACCTACTGTGGATGACTATATATATTTGTCGAACCTCTTCAGGTTTTTAAGAAATATGTAGGAAGATAACACATCATTTATTAGCATATCGAACTGATATATTCTATTTTAACAATCTAATATATTAATAACATACTATTTTTAAATTATAGCCAACCAATATAGCCAATACCATTGAAGCACAATGTCTTACAGGTTCAGCAAATTTCTACAGATTTCTTGCAAACTCACAGAGGTTCGACAAATATAGCCATCCATATGAGCTTGACTATAATTATAGATAAGGGGAGAGTATGGTTGGAATGTGATATTTTTAAGAGATTATCTATATTTTTTATTTCTGATATGTCAACTTACTTTTAACTAAGGATTGTTGATGATTGGAGTTGCTCTAAACGATCTAATATAAGTACCAATTTTAACGTACTATATACACCACAACCTAAAAATGTGCAAAGATATAATTGAAAGGCGGGGACGTTCAGTTGACGAACAAAAGTTACAAAATCATCTGTAGAAGAAAGAACAATTTAAAATACACAGAAGATGAGAAGATGCAGAATAATGGCTCTGGCAACCTCTATTTAAGTTTAAAGCTTGAATTTCGGTAAAGAACCGAAATCCAACGAAAAAAAAAATGTATCGATGATTGTTTGACAATCACCTTGTTTTTGTCACTTCATAAAGTTCAATTTTGTTGGTGATTTTCTTTATATCTCGACCCAATATACACAAACATTCAGATTTTCCTCTGATGGAACCAATATTGGTAAGAAATGCACTGTTTTCTTGTAGTGTTACAGTCTCCTATAGTGCCAAACTGAACTCAAATAACAAATGAATAAATCATGGAATATAGAGAACAATAGAATGGGTTCAAATTCATTAACAGTAAGGTAAAGAGTTCATTAACTCGCGTTTAATATATAGTAATGGATTCTAGTACTGCAAAGATAAGTAATCACGTTTCTTGTTTGTCTTCAGCTCAATAGTGTTGGGACATGTCGAAAGGGAATGATTCTTCTTGTATCTGAGTAGTAGAAGTACTGTTTGAAGCAGCTGAAGCTGAAGTGACTCCTTCTTCCCTTGGATTAGGTTGATCAAAAACCCACTGATCCTGCAAACTCAATCAAAACCAAACCAATTAAAGTACAATAAATAATTGAATCATATATGGGTCAGCACCTAAAAAAGTTACCTAAATATATGTTACAGATATGGATCATTTGAGCTTATATAACACTGTTACATTAATTATCATATAAGATTGTGTACCAAATACTTATTCCCATTTTCAGCAGATGGAAAGAAACCCAAGTAGATATAGCGCTTCACATCCCTAAATGACCGGTATTGCTTCTCTCCAGAACCCTTGTGATAATAGAACTGCGCCCATACAAATGTTGTCATTATGCATACTCTAGGAGAGAAGTGGTCTATTATTCATGACTTTTTCAGGACATTAACTTACAAAATCAAGCCTCCCATTGGCGCGGCAGCGTGTCTCACGTACCCAGCCCTTGAGCCTTTGAGCCAAGGGAAGCCACATCACATCCCCATTAGAGAGTTTCTGTATCTCCTGTGCGTGTATAGATTGACTATTAGATTTACCGCTCAAACTGAATCAGTTCAACGTTATGCTCTTCATATAATATTTAAGACTCTCCAAGTAAAGTAGTTATTAACAGTTTGTAAATTTAGTTACTTTTTTCGTTATGCTCTTCATATAATATTTAAGACTCTCCAAGTAAAGTAGTTATTAACAGTTTGTAAATTTAGTTACTTTTTTCCGCGGTATAAACTTAACTTTACTAGACCTAACCTTCAAATTGAATTACCTCATCATCATCATCCACTAGAGAAACATAATCTGTTGGCAGCAGGAAGTTAAATGGTTCAGAAAGTTCCACTATCTCGGTTCTCAGTCTAGGACGCTTTTCCTGCTGCTTGCCTTCATCTTGTATTTGCACATTATTGTCTGGAACTGGTGAAGAACAAATTTGTACTTGCAAATTAGTGTTTGGAGCAGACAAAGCAGATGCTGTTCCCTCTTCCCGCGGATTAGGTTGATCCAAAGCCCACCGCTCCTGCACATTCATCAAAAAGAACATCTAAATAATTTTATTGAACCACAAATATATGTCCACCACTGAAATTTGTGTGTAGAGAAGCTCACCAAATAGCTATTCTTGTTTTCTGCCGATGGAAAGAAGCCCAAGTAGATAAAGCGCTTTACATCTCTAAATGATCGGTATGGTTTTTCTCCAGATTTTTCGTGATAATAGAACTGCAAATTTCCACGCCCACACTTTATACTCAAAGGTATATACAAATTTGATGCATCATGTCTATCTAATGCATATACATTCATTCATTTAACGTTTCTTTAAACATCGAGCTAGGTTGTTCTATATCAAGTTTAAACACACATATGCACACACAAACGCACGTAGATGATGGAGATGTATTTACGATATCAAGCCTCCCACTAGAGCGACGACGTATTTCCCGTATCCAGCCCTTAAGTCTTTGAGGCAGTGGAAGCCTCGTCTTATCTTCAACTGATAACATCTGTATATCCTGCACGTATATAGTGATAGTATTATCTTTAAGTCATATCTTCACAATAAATATGTACAAGATGCCCTAGAAGCTACGAAGCATGAGTGCGGGTGCGGGTAGACAGTGCGTGATATGGGGATGCCAGAATTCGGCAAATTTAAAAAATAGGGGATTCGGGTTCGAGGGATTCGGCAACTATCAATATATTAAAAATATATATTATACATGTATTTCAAAAGTTATATTTATATTTAAACCAAATAATCAAATAAATAAGTGCAATATCCTTAACAATTTACAATGTAATTATTTAATAACATAATTATTACATTATAAGGTAGTTAAGTGATAAAGTATTCAACTAATCACATAATTTAATTATCAACAAGAATCTCTAACAATTTCTAGAATCGAGTGGGCAGTTGGTGAGTGGAGAATTTCTGCTTTCCAGAGGAGAAGTAAAGAGAATATGTAAAATTTACCTCATCATCAACAAGAGGTACAAAATCTTTTGGAAGCACGAAGTTAAATCGTTCCGATAGTTCCACTCTCTCGCTTTTCTGTTGTCGCTGCCTTTGGCTGGATTCCAAATCTACTTCCGATACAGCCTCCGGCTGCAACAATACAAAAGATCAGAATCGCTCTAGAAATTGATAAAACATCAATTTCTAGAATTTACCTCTTCAGAGTCGCTGTCAAATTGATAAAACACGGGCACGTCGAAGAGCGTTTCAGGCTTATACGACGTATCGTAAAGCACCGGAACTTCTACAAGCGTTCCTGGCACACACGACCTGTCGCTCCTCGAGGGAGTATTTTCACTAGAAGAGGAAGAATACATTCTCTCAAATTTTTTAATTATTGATCAGGCCTGCACTGAATTTTAGGATCTAGCTAGCGCTATCGGTTCAGATGATTCATTTTTACACATATTGACACGCACACACAGAACAAAGTGATGATAGGCTTGGGCGTGCGAGTAAACCGGGTAATCAGAGGTGCTGTAAAGAACTGAACAATTGAATAACACGTATTTTAGTTTAAGAGCATTACGTTCCTTCGCATTTAACATCCTGTTTACGTTCAAATTCTACTCTAGTACTAGCTATCTTGCCCGTGCTTCGCACACGGGGCATACTTATCCTTTTAATATTTAAATAATCGATTGTAATGCGTTTTTAATTTTGCCGCTCTATACTTTCATGAACTATACTTTCAGAACTTAACGCACTCATGTATAAATTGTTAGTACAAAATGAATATTAGATGCTAAATTGTTAGTACAAAATGAATATTAGATGCTACGGACAAAGTCCGAGCATTAGTCTTCAATTTTGAGTCACAAATCAAAGCTATATAAAATCAAATAATATCCTGTTTTTCAATTAATAAATTTGTTTTGTTTCTTCAAGGATTTGAAGTTAATAAAATATTAGAGTGGCATATTGAAAAATTAAAATAATACAAATAATTAAAACTATGATAATCGTGAAATAAATTATTTGTAAAAATATTAGGCAAAATATTTTATTTAGCCAAAAAATAAATAAATGGAACTGCAATAGTGATATGCTCAAAAAATATTAGCAAACAGGGAGAGGGAGGAGTAAATTACATCAGGGTTCCAAATAGTACTGGATGTGAGTTAAGATTTGTCAATACTATTGTGTTTAGGGTGAATACAATCGATTAAAGGATGAAGATGCAAACTTTCATAACATTGTTGGTAAAAGTAACAATAGAAAGAACAAAGTAGTATTTGTATTTGATGGCAAAATTTAAGTGTCCCAGAGGAACAGAAAACTTTTAGTACTTGCTGTAGAGTACTCAATCAGCCAACAATTTTTCTAAATTTTCTGTCTATGCAGTCCTTACAAAATGTGGGTGTGCAAGAAGTGCTTGAGAACATTTTTTTTACGTCCTTTTTACTAAAGCCAAAATTGCACAAACTCTGCGACTAAGACGTTTGTCACTTATCTTGAGCCGGAATCTTCTTTCCCTTACCGGAGGTGGGAATATCTACTTCTGATTTTTGCAAACAGATCCACAGCTAGCACAACTGAGGCGGAAGGAAATGGAGAGCATTATTCAGATACATATGTTATTGCATTCCATTAATATTTAAAGTGGTGTGGCAGTGCGAGCACATGTGTGCATTTAATAATTATATAGCCACATCCAAACAACATCGTCTAGTACTAACCTCGCATAACACCATCAGCCACTGCTCTGAAATCCAGTCAGACAATTCAACTTTGATATATTTATAGCTGCTCAACCAGGATGTCCAAGAATTACCATCCAAACATACAAACTGCAGCACACAATAATAAATTCATATAAAATTATGCAGCTGAGCATAGAACTATACTGGTAATAATCATGTGATACAGGAAAAAATTATTTCAACTAATAATCTATACTGGATATTAAAGAATTTGTAAATTGGATATCTAGCTACGTGAGGTATTAGCAGCTTTTGTAAATCAAGTAATTCAATGACTATGGCTATTAACTTTCAAATAAAAGATTAATTCAAATTTCCTTTCAATTCACAGACAGATGTTTTCAAAATGAATACTGCAAGTAACTCAACTTAATTAAAAGTTGACACCCCAAAACTAATGACAGCCATACAACTTGCAGGTTGACGTGTCTGATTTGAACTGTGTTTCCTGCACTCTCCTGTAGAAAAATTATGATGTGTGAGAAAATAAAGGCATGTCAGGCAACATTCACTACAGACTCTGAAGAATACCATGTGTTTGAGATGGTTGCTTAAATCCATCAATCTGATCAAAGGGTATGCTTGGTGTACCATGTGTAATTGCAGAACCTAACATTACAGTCATATGTTCAGAATGTTAAAGCGAGGAAATGTACCGAGCTAACAATATTTGTACCTGATCCTTGTGTGGACTGTGGAGTGGGAGAGTTGTTGGCAAATCTTATCAGCACGAGTTTGAGTTTCAAAACGCGAAACTGGCACTGTCTTGCTACATGCTGAAAGTATAAAAAAATGTATTAATTTTTAGGGGACCAGATGTGCAGGCATCTTATTTTGACGCAAATGGTTACTAAGCAAATTCACCTTACTCCTCCTTGTATTCTTTGATGATTCTTTGTTTTAATAAATTTTGCTTTTATATAATGGTTGAGGAAATAAGGAGCTGGCGGAATTCTGGAAGACCCAAATGAATGACTAATAAGCTCTGCCACATTCGTACCAAAACAAAATTAATCATCCCACCTAACCACTCTTAACCCTTATTAATATTCATATATCATCCAAAGGAGTACAAAATCACACAGACACGTACCATCCACTCCAAGCTTTTGTCCAGATTGTAGGTTTATAGAATCCATTACATTTATTAATCTGCTATTAAAGTGAGAAATAAGTTATATATAATTTTATAACAAAACACCAAGACATTTCAACAATAACGACATTACTTCAGACTCCCTGTAACGTTAAGTGGCTCATTGTATGTCCTGTAGCTAATCCCCGGAACATACTTCAGCCGAACTGGAAATCCTCTAAACACATTACATAAAACAAACACTATAAATTAATGTTTAGTTCATAGTAGATAGCAAAGAATCTGCCTTAAAAATAATAGAAAAATTTGTGACCACATGAAGAGCTAAACACCCAGTATATCACCACGGTCCACGGTCACTGAATTGACCATATATGAAATGCATACATGCCTAAAATGATATAGATGCACCTTCAGTATGCTAATCTTCTGTGTAATACCAACCGAACAATGCTACTTACCATTTATCTATAGCTTTCTTAGTTCCCGACCAAATGTTAGTTTTGGAAGCCCAAATCACACTGAACTCAGAAATGATCCTCTACGACAAAAAACTCATTAAAAGTCCAAGCTTTGTTTCTCTTTATCATCGACTCTGTATTTCCCACCTAAATAATCAAAGTCTGAAAATACAAAAGCCCTAATTGCAGTAAAGATAACAACTTTACAATCAACTAAACATAAAGATACAAACTTTAACAAAACAAATTCAAGAAATGGTAAAAATAAACCTGAAAAATAGCCAGGCCTACAAATTGATTAAGCTTGAGAGAAACCTGGTGCCATAGCTTGCGTTGATACAGATCTGCTAGCGTGTTGGACCAATCAGAAAGCTCTGGGTGTGAATTTCTTAAAGAATCTAGGTATTGCAGAGCTGCCATGGCTAATTACACTGCTAATTGTGTAAACAGAGTGTTTTAAAATTTGATACAATGTTGGATTAAAATACGAAGTTGCTAAGTGACAGTTGAGTTACTAACTTGTCTGATCCATATGAAAAGCAATCGATCAAGATGAAGATGAAACTGATCCCTAATGTGTACCGCTTATGACCTGTTTGACAATAAAACACTAATAAGAATCACATTATAGTAACATATTCCAAACTTCTCTTTTCCCAGTTTCGCAACTTCTCTTTTTTCTCAGTTTCATTGTTCTGTAAAAAAAATATAGTAACAAACATATCTATACCTGATGAAAACAACTCCAGTAATCGTCCCGAAGCAAGGCAGGATGAAAGAACATAGATCATGCATTTTTCGTCCATAAAAAGTACTTGAGAAAGAGCAGGGAAGATAGCAAAGTCGTTGCAGAGTCTGAAATCATGGCACAATCGCAGCATTATACGGTGCCTGTAATCATGGATATGTAACTGCACCCATTTTTGAAATCATGGTTATGTAACTGCTGTCATTTTAGAATTTTCAGTCGGGTAATACCTAATACCCATTTGCACAGGGTTATATCAAATCTAATGGAAAAGCAGTTTAGAATGACATGGATCAGACCCGAACGATGATGGAGCTCCATGTTTTGGGTGAAAAGACTATAATGTACAGGAAGGAAACTGCTAGTAGAAAAGGCTGAGGGACAATTACGGTAATTTGGTAAAAGTGAATGCTAGTAAGCTTTAAGAATATATTGATATATCTGACGATTCTAGAAGTTTCTATACTTGTATATTTGACAGGACTTTTTCTTTGCAGAGAAGTTTATTTGACAGGAGTGCCCCTTAGCCAATGAAAGTTAAGTAAGATATGCACAACCTCTTTGAATAGATAAATAAATACTCCAAATATTACAAATTACAAAATTGCAAGTATATATAACAATATTATATCCCCTTTTCATAAAATATGTTTTAATCATACGAAATTGCTAGCTTTCTATTTCGACAGTTCTATCACACACAGAATACCCCAAACTTACTCTGCCACCTTTTATATCTTATATCTTACTTTACAGAACTAGCACTATTAGAAAAATAAAATTATTGCCCCAATACTCATTTTTTTATATTTTATTTCAATATAAAATATACTGTTATCTATACTATACCATAATAAGCCAACATGGGTATAATTTGTAGTTCAAGGTTTTAGTTATATTTTTTGGTTTGGTACTCTCCTTGGTACTACAAGTCTACAAATGTGGAGTCTATTAGTATTATATTGTTAAACAGTTTCAAATCCTAAAAACACTCATAACAATCCATTATCATATAATATTTCATTAAAAAAATTATAATGATGTTATAAAAAAAATTATAATGATGTTATGAATAAAAATATAAATATACAATTTTGAACATCTTCTTTTAACAAGAACCTTCATATAACTCTTTTTAACTTTAACGTATTCTATCTCAATATAAACACAAACTATTATATAACCCTTTCCAACTCTAATCTTAAAAGTTATTGTTGTCAAAAAACCAAAATTACAAAATTATGTTGAAATTTGATTGATTTACTAAATCTTTCAAAGGTGTTACACGATCGGCTATGTTTGGAAAAGATTTGAATTTTCTGATTTTTTTATTTTTAAATCTACGTTACTAAATTCGGATTAAATGTACTAAAATCCTGTGTGTGTGTATTAGGGTTTATCCATTTTCAAGTAATCGGGTGAAAATATAGTCAGTTGAATAATATAATTCAATTAAAATTCAATCCGTTAATACTAAAATATTAGTAAAATGATGTTAAAATTTAAATTATAAATATTAAATTACGAACTATATACCCGCCCGTGCTTCGCACGGGTTAAAGGCTAGTAAGTTTAATTAGTTATCTTAAAATTTTGTTCGTTGCTTCTTCTGTTTCTACACTACTATAAATTAGGTTTTTTTGTTTTCAGGGTTTAATTTATCACGAACAATCTTCTATACCAGCTATTTTGATCTAAATTGTCTTAATTTCTTATTGCTCAACTTCTTCTCTTTCTATTTTCTTATCATCAGACGCAATCAGCTCACATGTTTCACTAACACATGAGTGAAAATTTAATTTTGATATTAATAATTAATTTAATATTAATTAAATAACTTATAAGTATAGATTTCATGTTCATGAATAAGGATTTTGTTAAGACAAGCTGTATTGTTTTTTTAAAGTGTAGCTATGTGTCTCACTTTATGCGACGTGTTTGTATTGAAAATGAATTTTACGGTGTATTGGGAGACCCGGACAACTCGCATCAACAACACTTTCGACAGGTCTATATCTGGTATCCGGCAGGTAGATAGCTGGATTGCGTTTAGAACGGTAGTGAAAATCGCATGTGCTCACCTCTCACAAAATATATTTGTTCATAACATGAATCCAACCGAGTCCTCTGAACATTGTACTATTCATGAAATTACTATGAGGGTCAATTGTGAAGCTACTGATTTCGGAGGAGATGCAGGTTTGATTGCACAAGAAACCATCATCTTCATTTTTAATTTTCAGAATATTTGTATTCAGTTAGTTAAGCAATCTGGAAACAAAGCGGCTAATTATTTAGCTCGTTTATTTGTTTTTTAGCCTGTTTATTTGTTTTTCAACCTGGTTGCATGATCAATTGGGGGTTTGTCCCAATTGAGTCTCTTTCGTATTAATGAAATCTGCTCTAAATTTTGGCAAAAAAAAAAGTGTAGCTAACTATCTGTTTTTACACAGCTCACAAACTAATGACATACATATTACACGCATCTTTGATTTATTTTGCAGAAAATTATTATTATCCCAACAACTAAATAAAATACATATTATGATTTAAATTTAAAGATAGTGTCATTTCAAATAATTTAGCAGTATCATAGTCCTAGATTGTCTATAATTATAATTTGAAAATATTAAAAAACAGCCACTATTTAACACACCCCTACACACTCATATATGTGTATGTTAGAATATGATCCTGATAAACCCTTCTCCTAACAATTGGTCACTTGACATTATATGAGAGCTTGGGCTGCGGGAGACATATATATAGGCAGATACAGAGACTATCATTTAAGTTGCATAATAGTCCAGGGCGACGATTGTTTTGAGCAATGTTCTTCTACTACACTGCTGAGTATTATCCGCCACATCTCTCAAACATATATCATCAGTTACAGATCGAAGACTATCATTAAAATTACATAAGAGTGCAATCAACATCAACATCAACATATTCTAAAATTGTCTTAGTACTAACCTGCATTCCTCCTGCGGCAAATTACTACTTCAGCCCTCTTTTTTTAAACTCCCTTTTACGCTGCATGTACATATTGGCCATTTTACTTTCTCCTAGATCATCCGTCTGTAAACGGGTCGACCCTATATGCATTTCATGTGTATTTTTGGATCATTTCTGGATGATCCATGCTATTCGGACTCCACCGGTTTTATGAAGCCACGATTGTTTAAACCGATGTCTCTAACTACCTACTTTTGCTCCCCATAATATTATCTTCTCTGTAAGTTTGAATTTCAAATCCCTTCATTCTTGGAGGCCTGCATTTTACGTGGTTTTGATCTTATACTCGGTTGCATAGCATTCCGGAGGCTCACGCTATCGAATACAGGTCTCTTCTGGCTTCTTCGTCGGCATGTCCGGTAAGTTTTTTGTCATTGCCGCTTCTGAAACATGTCTTATTCCTCCACGTGCTGATAGATGTGTTCTGCAGGCAGCGAACGTACTCCGACCGGTCCTCTGTCTCCCCCTTCCGGTAGTAATGGTATGGCTCCTATGTGCGATCTAAGTATACCGTGGTTATTATAAGCATTTTTGACTGATGTCTTCCTTCCCGTAGGGCGTAAGCGTGTTCCTCTGGGGCCTTTTTCTCCTAATTCCAAACAAACTGGTATTCTCTGACATTCTCCTTCGCATCGAATATAATTGTATGTTAACCTTCTAATTATGTTATGTGTTTGTATTGTGTTGTCAGAGAAGCGTCGGCTTCACTGTCCAATCAACTCCGACATGCAAAACAGAGGTACAATTTCAGAGAACTCTGATCCAAACATTCAAATGTCAGGTTTTACGATCAACCTTTATTTGCTCTGCCTGATACTATGTGTCTCATTTTACCATCGAGAATTTGAAATTTGCAAGGTCACTGTATTCCTTTAAAGTGTGGTGTATGGTGTCTGATGCAATAAAAGAGTTTTTATTCTTATTGTAAAATATCCTCTGCAATCCAATCTCCTAGATAATAAACCACACCACTTATCATCATTTTTGCCAATGCTGGGTTTGTTTTTAGAGCTTCCTCATATGCCGTCCAGTTGTGCTAAGGTGCATATCTAAATATCTCAAATAAGGTCCATCCCTAAAAAGGATTATAGTTAGGTCTTTTCATAAATCGTAAAACCCGCAGAGTAACAAAAATATTGAGAACCTTCCCAAATTATAATTTTCATCTTTTATTAATAATAAATAATAAATTCTATTTTTCCATCCTTTCTAAATTTTAATTTAGATATTTTGCACATAGTTCAAGGTGGACAGAAAATATATTATCATTCATTTTTTTATAGTTGGTTCTGAATAAATTTTATTTTTCCATCCTTTAAAGTCTGCTGTATGGAGTCTGATGCATGCATTTCAGAAGCTCATTCTCTTTTGATTGCATTTGGTAGGAACTGGAAGTTCTCTTACAAATGAGCCCTCCCTTCTGTCTCCGTCACAGAGGAAACTACTTGGTCTCCAGGCTACAGGTTTGTTTGTGTTGCCTCTGTTATTGTGATAAGCGAGGAAAAAAACCATGGCATACACAACACATTCATATCATGGCAGGAAATTAAAAAAAAACTTCAATACACATCAAATTATGGATATGGATCAGTATTAGTTGTTTTATCCTTGATTATAAAGAATTCTTGAGCGGTAGGATCCTTTTCAAATTTTTTCCTACTACTACTAAATCAATCCACTCCACTCTTTTAGCCACGATAGCCTTCACTGATCACGCTCCGTAGCAGTTTTTGTGGGAAAGATAATGCAGGAAGAGTGGACAGTTGTGTTATATATACCATATCCCACACAGAGCATAAATCTATCTCCCCACTACCTCTTCCTTTGTTTACCACTTTGAGCGTAAAAAATCTCTGCAACATGTTTAATCAACTGTCTGATCTCGATTGTTCGAAAACAACATGGAGAGTTAAGGCTAGAGTGACGAGAATGTGGCCTTCGGTGTCAAACACAACTACCGGAAACGATGGACTAAGAGGCTACAATCTCATCTTGCTTGATGATAATGTGAGTATGTTTGTATTGCAGCATGAAACACTTGCTCCCTTTCTTTTGGTTTTTTCTGATAATATTTTGTTACAATCCGCAGGACTGCCATGTACATGCATTCGTGTACGCGGATAAGTGGAGGTCAGTGGCTGATAAAATTGATGAGGGATGCGTTTATGTGATATCAAATTTCTACACAAAGAAACCAACCGGAAATCTTAAACCTGTGTCTTCTCCTGTTTTGATTAACTTTTCAAATTCAACATCAGTGGAGAAGGTAGAGGAGGATGACTTTATGATTCCGAGACACAAATTTGAATTTGTGGATTTTAGCGACATGCTTACCATTGCAAGTGCCAACAAAAACGTGGAATATCCGGAGTTCACGACAGGTTTGTACCTTATCAAAACAACCTCCATTTTTTTCTTTTGCTTCCTGTGACCTATATTCTGCATGCAGAAACCAGTGTCCAAGACCATGGTTGAACTTATGTATTTATCTGTCAATTTGTGTGTCAGATGTGATTGGTGTGTTGGAAGATTATCAAGGTTTGTCAAAGCTAGGCACCGTATATGGACAGAAGGACATTTCGAGGTTTAGAATCACCGATGGCAGGTCCTAAGCTAACATTATATTCAGTGTCATGAGCTTTTTATTGACGTTGATAGAATATTTCCATTAATTGTTTCATACGTAAATCTACGTACAATATGCAGGCATTCGGCAAAAGTCACAGCTTGGGAACAAATTGCTCTGGCAACTGATGCTCGATACAAATCCATTACTACACGACCAATCATAATAATTATGGCAAGTGTTAAGATGAAGACCTTTAAAGGTAGTCTTCCGAAGCTTTTGCAGAATCATTCTCTTGCAAAGTTTCATGTTTGTTGAATATTCCCGTATTTATGTTGATTTGTTTTTCAGATGAATATATCCAGATGAACACATGTCCATCGACCAAGATTTATCTCAACCTGGACAATGAAGTCGTCCATGCAATGAGGCAAAGGTGAAATATAAGATGCTACCCATATGGCATATTGAGTTTTCACCAATTATTGCATTTTTGTAGACAAACCCGCATAAACTCATAGTTCGATTGCAACAGGCTTGATGAAGAAGGCTATGTGCCTTCTGAAAAAAGTTTTTCAGACCCTTCTTCATTGGGTATGGTTTCTGCACCAGCCATTGAAACCATTACTTTGAAAGAATTGAGTGAAAAGAATAAGTCGGAGTTTATCAAGGTGCGTATCATTTCTTTGCCTCTGCTTGCATTCAAATAGACCTTTAGCTTTGTTCATTGCAGAATACATGCCGCATTTACGTTATCCCAGACGAGCTTCACATATGTTTGTGCTGATAGCTTGAGTTTATCTCTTGTGAATTTTGGTGTGTAGAGAATGTTTCTATGCAAAGCAATTGTTAAGAACATTGAGGAAAATGAAAAGTGGTGGATTGACTGTTGTCACAAAAGCAACTGCAGTGAAGAGCTTTCTAAAGTTGATGGAAAATTTAGGTGCCTCAAGTGTCACAGAAACTACCCAATTCCACAGAAGAGGTATATAAACTAAATGCCATCCATTGCTCATTTCTTATCATTTGCACATACAATCTTATAAATAATACCGTTTGAATAGGTTTCGAATTATTGTGTTGGCTGAGGATGAAACAGAGGCATTTAACTTTGTTCTCTTTGATCGAGCTGTGAAGAGGATTGTTGGCAAAACAGCAACAAAGCTGATCGCTGAGAGGATTGATGTATTGACTACCTTAATTGAATGTTACATTTTACTGCATCTTCATTTAAGGCGAATTTTTAACATGTTTTGTGTTCATAGGATGAAAGCAATCTTAAAGATTATCCGAGTGAACTGAAAGCTATTCATGGAAAGGAGTTCACTTTCAAGATTGAGCTCAATGAAGACAATATCCTTATCAAGAGCACCGTGTACAATGCTACAGATGCATTTGGTCGTGAATTCACAGCTTCGTCAAAGTCAGAAGCAAGTACCTCAGACTTGGAGATCACTGGCTACAAAGATGTAGGTCTATATGGCACTTGCTCACACGTTAATATTATTATATCATTGTACAAATACTATATGCTTTCTTTTACAGAAGAAGGACGAAGATGTTGCAGACAATGGGAATACACCAGGTTCAGCCAAATCGTGCAGCAAGAAGATAAAAATGGTTAAATTATTTTGTGCAGTATGATATTTTCTTGCTTGCGTTCATTCACAAAAGTATATCCTGATCATATAATTTTAATCCTGCAGGAAACTTGAGGAAGAAAATCGCACGCACCAGCTATGCATTGATTGAATCTGTGAGGAAGGATCTCTTTGTGATGCTTTTTTTTATCAGCTTTTTTTTAATAAACTCCAGATTGTTTTTCTGAAATTCCTATTGTAGTTTGATGATCACAACATTCTGTTTGAATATTTGCTTATGCATATTTGTTTCGTTTGAACATTATTTCTAGCTAAAACAATATTCTACGTTGCTATATAATTCATGTATCGTATTTAAAGTTATTGTTGACCTCAAAGTGATGTGGCTTATATGTATGTCTGTTCGATAATAAAATATATACATGACAAAAATATTCGCTTACTCCTCTCGAAATAATATATCTTTTTATCACCGCTAACAATAGCTAATAATATATAATTTTGGATCAAAGAAAAAGGAAAAATTCCGTGTGCGGAGCACGGGCAAACAGCTAGTATGACATAAAAGCCAAAAAAATACAATGAAGAGAGCTCTTAAGAATTAAAGTTGCGGATTAGAAAAAGTCGGGCTTGTACAGTTGAAAAGACGAGCTTTGTACAGAAAAAAAAGATGAAAGATCTGCTCAGTTGATTTAGCAACACTACAATTTGTCTATCCGGAGAATGAAAGAAAATGTGATGAACGAAAAATGTAGCTTACGTTTGCATACACTAGAGAGATAAATAAGGGCTGAAATACATAACTGAAATCCATATTTTTCGTTATACATGAAACTGCTCCTAGAAAACTAGTAACCTCCCTATTCAAATTTAGTTTACGGCATGTACGTATAATGGGAATTTGAAATTAAAAAAAATTAACACAATGTCAGCCGTTAGATTAAGTGAAATGAAGGGTTAAGATGATGGTCTCCAATACTCGAGGATAATTGTGGTCTCCAAGAAATTTTACTCTACACAGAGACACATATATAAGATCATGCTATACGGATAACACATTTTAGTGTGAGAACACTTGAGAATATCATTGTTCTGCTGCAAAACGATACAATATTAAAAAAGTAAAATAACTGCAAAACAATTATTCTGCACTTTTTGAAAAGTGTAGACCATTATTCTCATTGTTTTCACGATCAAAACGTGTTCACTTGAATCACTCCCTAGCTATATATGTGTGTGTAAATCCATAAAGCCATACTCTTTACCTAAACACCGAATCCTAATGTTAGGTTGGGGAGAATGGAACGAAATGAGCAAAATTACTTGAAACTAATAGAGATAGAACACAAGTTTTGAAAAAGAATTAAGCGAGTGTAAAATTGTTAGATTTGATGAGAAGAATTTAGGGGTAGGACAGAATATAGCATTTCTTGATCTCTAGTACATGGTGTAGGGAAAGGAACGGAGGAAGGAATGAAATTTCTAAACATTTCATTCCATTCTTTCCGGGATCATTCACCCCAACCAAACACCACGTAATTACTACAATATTTATATCAGCAGCAAACAAAATATATTAAACCATCTAGTTAAAAAAAAATTGTCTGGCTACAACATCAAAGTTACTAATTAAAAGAAACACAAATCTTAAACCATGCATAAACATGCAACAGAAACAAGGAAACAACTGCTTCCAAAGGATTGGCCAGGTTTAATCATTCCAGTCACTGCCTGGAAGAGCTTGATACCCCTGCACTGTGGTCTCCCACCAGAGAACGAGTAGACGAAGGGCCTGCCTGAGAATCAGTATTTCGAGCAGGTGGATACCTAGGTCCATAGATCTTCACCAGCTTTGGTTCTGGTTGATCTAACGCCCACCTTTCCTGAAAAACAATATGTTCATTTTTATTAATGTCAGCAGATAAATTACTTAACATATATATACTGCATAACTGTCTAGCTCCTTAACTAGTAACAATAATGTCCACTCATAGTTCTCACCAGTGGCTCATCAGCATTCTCCTCTTTAGGGGGATATCCCAGGTAGATGTACCTTTTGACATCTTGAAAAGTCCGGAACTTCTTATCACCATGATAATAAAACTGTGTATAGCCACCAACCCACACACATATATGTTATTATATAAGGTGATAATGATTTATTAATGATTAAGATTTAAAATCGGTAATCAAGAAAGTTTTACATGATCACGATGGGCGTTATTAATCCGAACGCGTACTTCTCTGGTCCAGCCCTCAAGCCTCTCAGCAAGGGGAAGCCAATCCTTATGACCAAGAGATACAAGCTTTGATACCTGTACAAGTACTCCAATAAATTGTACATTATTCCAATAAATTGTTTAAATACATTTTGACAACATTAAACATTTAAATGAATATTCTCTCTCACTGAGTCACTGTACATATGATGCTTAATTATTTTTTTAATTAGAAACAGTATTCAAAATTATATGCAAATCATCTAATTAATTTATCTAAATTGGGACCAAGGGAGTATTAATAATAAGCTGACCACAAATCAGATATATACATATTTTTCACCATTCTCTCTAATGAATGCAACAGACTATAGAAATTACTGATACTCAGTGTAATTACCTCATCTGTCATGTCTGGAACATAACCTTCAGGAAGCTCAAAATTGAACTGATACAATTGCTCTAACCTAGTGTTTAGGTGACGGGATGGTCTTCCTTCCTGCGACATATTTCAACAAATATATATGCGTCATATAAGTAAATACTAAGAGACAATCATTTAATTTTAATGTAAAAGAAATAATAATTTCCAACTCTATCGATCTAATCATTATATAATAAATTGGAGTACATCTATGTATGTAAGTTATCAAATTGCTTATAGCATATACAGAGAGAACACCACCATTAAGCAATAGTGTAGGATAACAAATGAAACCAAATAATATTTTTTGTTAGTTTAGTATTATTGATTTAAAGAAAGTTAATTGAACACTAGCTAGGAGTGTTGGTGAAATGCATGACAACACACACATCTATTGTTTTTTTTTAATAATAATTTAACATTTAAATCGGTGAGATTTCTTCATACTTTCTTTTTTGGTTATTCTTTTATCAGGAAATTAAAATTTGATAGAAATTTTTGTTTTTTAATTACAAGTTTAATTGACTCATTTAATAGAAAAAAGTCACAAACTTATCAAAAAAATTTATAATTTCAAATAATAATATTACACACACAAACTAATTGTTATTATAATAAGTAGCATTATTTTATTATTAGTAATATTAATACGTAGTACATGCACACAAAATATTATATAAATAAATTAATTTTTATGTAAAGTAATCAATTGTATTTTTACAGTCAAAAGAAATATTGTTTGATTTCACAAAAATTATTATATATACAATTAAAAAATCAAAGTCCTAGTTTAGATTATTCTTTAATTATTCCAATATCTAGTTATCTAACAATTTGATGACATTTTGAATTAATTTAACTAATTAAAATATTTAGATATAACATTTTGATAGTACCTCTAAAGAAACTCAATCAAAAGTAATTGGATCTAAAAATTAGATGACAACCATAAAGAAATCCGAACAATAAAAAACAATTGGATCTAACAGTTAGATCTCTTTGAATCTATCAATTTGATTGCAACTATAAAGTAATTCAATAAAAAACAATTAAAATCTTTGAATATAACAATTTGATAGTACCTCTAAAGAAACTCAATTAAAAATAATTGGATATAAAAATTAGATGACAAACATAAAGAAATTCGATCAATTAAAAATTATCGGATCTAACAACTAGATCTCTTTGAATCTAACAATTTGATGGCAACTATAAAGAAATTCCATCAAAAACAACTGGATCTGAAAATTAGATGACAACCATAAAAAAATTCAATTAAAAAAATAATGGAACCTAAAAATTAGATGTCAAAATCAAAAACTAAAAAACCAACAAGAAATATAAAACTGAGTAACATCGTGATCATATTTTGTTTACCTCCATCAATTCTGAGTATGGATTTTTTCTCTTCATTCTCCTGAGACTAGGTTGAGGAATCTATAAATCATAATTTTAAAAAAAATTAAAAACAACATGATATATGAAGCTAATATAAAAATCATAAATTTACTTTATGAGCAGCTTAAGCAAACCTCATAAATTAACCAAATGAGAAAATGAAAATGAAATGATAATATATATATTTATATATAATATAATTAATCATTACCTCCGGTGGAAGTAAAGCATTCAAATTAGGGCCGTTAACATTAGTAGCAACATTAGTGTGTTGAATTGTGTTGTTACAGGCCATGAATAAGATTCAATAACAGTACTAAACTAGGTCGAGGGGAGGAGATGAGTTTTGGCGAGATTGTATATAGTTGATAAATCAATTGTAAGGGTTGAGTTTTGGGGATATATAAACTATTACTTCATGGCGGAGAAAGAAATGTGAGTGTGTATACCGACAAAGGCCTCATAAATTTTGTACGTTACAGAGAGAAACTGTTGAGAGAAACGCCAAAACTAAGATAACAGATATAAACTAAGGACGTTATTAAGAGAAACATATAAACTAAGGACGTTATTAAGAGAAACAGTTGAGAGAAAAGTTGGTCCATGAGTCAAAAGTAAATAGTAGATCGATCGAGCGCCATTCATTTCTATACACTTTCTCTCTCTATTTTTAAAGGGTTGAGTTTTGGGGATATATAAACTATTACTTCATGGCGGAGAAAGAAATGTGAGTGTGTATACCGACAAAGGCCTCATAAATTTTGTACGTTACAGAGAGAAACTGTTGAGAGAAACGCCAAAACTAAGATAACAGATATAAACTAAGGACGTTATTAAGAGAAACATATAAACTAAGGACGTTATTAAGAGAAACAGTTGAGAGAAAAGTTGGTCCATGAGTCAAAAGTAAGTAGTAGATCGATCGAGCGCCATTCATTTCTATACACTTTCTCTCTCTATTTTTAAATAATATAAAATACAGCTCCCTCTATCTCATTTTAACTGAGGTTGAGATGTAAAAAAATAATATCTACGCTCAATAAAAAAATTCAATCCTTATATCAAATAAAAGTTTAGATTCTAAATTTTTATTTGATATAAATTTTATAAAAAATAGTTATGTTTAGATGTAATTTTTTTAACACTTTAAAATACTTGTAAATAAGTCAAAAACAAAATCAGACGGAGGAGTATTAAACGCACTACTTTCCTCCACTTAATTCAATGAGGGGAGTATTCCTGTTAACCCAGATGGGACTATAGAAAAATACAAGGCAAGGCTAGTTGTGTTGGGTAACAGACAACAGTATGGCATAGACTACTCAGAAACTTTTGCTCCAGTAGCAAAGTTAACCACTGTTAGAACTCTATTAGCAGTTGCTGCTATGGAAAAATGGCACACTTGTCAAATGGATGTGAGGAATGCCTTTTTGCATGGGGATTTGGTAGACACTGGGGCCGTTTGGGTGAGCATAAAATAAGTGCTTATTGCTTAAAATAAATAAGTGGAGTAGAAGTTAGAAGCAAAATAAGACTTATAAGTGATTAAAGTGTTTGAAAAATAAGTAGAATTCCTGAAACAAAAGCTAGTATTACTAACTTTTTTTAAGTGCTTCTTGACTTCTTACACAAACGGTACGAAATAAGTGCTTCTAACTTATAAGTCGAGAAGTCCGACTTAAAAGGGGGCCCAAACACCCACACTATATCCATGAAACTGCCTTCAGGATACATTCACATGGGTTGTAGAGTAAGTCAAACCTCTAGCTACACTATTCCTAGCAACAAAAGTGGTAGCTGTACACTTGTTTGCAAGCTTCACAAGTCACTTTATGGTCTTAGACAATCTCCTAGACTGTGGTTTTCCAAGCTCTCCAACTTTCTATTATCTATTGGATATGTGCAATCCAAAGCAGATTATAGCTTGTTCTTTCTCCATCAAGATGATTGTTTGACTTTTATACTGGTCTATATATGTTGATGACCTTCTTTTGTGTGGAAATTCTATGCATGCAATCAACAATCTCAAGTCGAAATTATCTCAGACCTTCCACATGAAAGACTTGGGAGATCTAAGATACTTCCTTGGCATAGAGATTGACAGAAACAATGATGGTATTTTTCTTTGTCAAAAGAAATACACCTCTGACATATTATCTGAATTTGGCATGAATAACTGCAAACCCCTTCAGTTGCCTTAGGATACTCATCTGAAACTCACCCCAGAAAAGGGGGATCATTTACCCGATTCTACTGTTTACTAAAGACTTATAGGTAAACTGATTTACTTAACAATCACAAGACCTGATATTTGTTTTTCAGTGCAACTGTTGTCTCAATTCATGCAAAAGCCTACAACTGTTCATCTCCAATCGGCCAAAAGAGTTCTCAGATATTTAAGTGGCACTATCTCTCAAGGGATACTTCTGGCATCAGAATCTGCAGCCAAGCTCACAGCATTTTGTGACAGTGATTGGGCAAGTTGTGCCATCACAAGGAGGTCTACATCGGGATACTGCATTTTTCTTGGAGACTCTCCTATTTCATGGAAAGCTAAAAAATAGAATGTTGTGGCAAGATCATCTGCAGAAGCAGAGTACAGATCCATGGCATTAACAACTTGTGAAGTTACTTGGTTAACCGCTCTCCTCAAAGATCTTGGACTCAAAAACATTCCACCAACCACTCTCAAGTGTGATAACAGAGCAGCTATAGCTATTGCAGCAAATCCAATTCAACATGAAAAGACCAAACATGTGGATATTGACTGTCATTTTATTCGAGATCACTTGAAAGCTGTCACCATTACAACTGAGTACACTCCTTCCACTGAGCAGGTAGCAGACCTGTTAACCAAAATTCTCCCTGTCAAGTCTCATCTACAACATGTCAGCAAGCTGGGATCCTTCAAAAATTCAGCATCTCCAGCTTGAGGGGGCGTATTGAAGGGATACTTGTTAAAACAGTGCTCTCATATCAGCTTTATCTATTTTGTCTCCTTTCCAATTCTGTTAGAGCACCAGGTGCACTTTTGTCTAGTAGCCACCCTAGTACTATTAGCTTTGTTTCAGTTGGAAAGACATGGCAAGCATCTCTACCGTTATTATCTTTTGGCATGTAGTAGATTAAGACCTCTATAAGGTGTTTGTTATCTTCAGTTTTAAGCAAGACAAGTATTATGAATATCACATCTTTGTGAAAGCTTTGCTCTCTATTATGCCTTCTTAGTTATGAATCAGTCACTTCTTCGAATAAATCGATCCTAGTATACTTGTCATCAGTAGCTAACTATCTGTTTTTACACAGCTCACAAACCAATGACATGTATAATTACAGGCATCTTTGATTTATTTTGCAGAAAATTATTATTATCCCAACAACTAAATAAATTACATATTATGATTTAAATTTAAAGATAGTGTCATTTCAAATAATTTAGCAGTATCATAGTCCTAGATTGTCTATAATTATTTTTTAAAAATATTAAAAAACAGCCACTATTTAACACACCCCTACACACTCATATATGTGTGTGTTAGAATATGATCTTGGTAAGCCCTCCTCCTAACATTGATTTTAGGAGATTTAGTCACTTGACAATATATGAGAGCTTAGGCTGCGGGAGACATATATATAGGCAGATACAGAGACTATCATTTAAGTTGCATTATAGTCCAGGGCGATGATTGTTTTGAGCAATGTTTTTCTACTACACTGCTGAGTATTATCCGCCACATCTCTCAAACATATATCATCAGTTACAGATCGAAGACTATCATTAAAATTACATAAGAGTGCAGGATGACATATAAGCCAAAAAAATACAATGAAGAGAGCTCTTAAGAATTAAAGTTGCGGATTAGAAAAAGTCGGGCTTGTACAGTTGAAAAGAAGGGCTTTGTACAGAAAAAAAAGATGAAAGATCTGCTCAGTTGATTTAGCAGCACTACAATTTGTCTATCCGGAGAATGAAAGAAAATGTGATGAACGAAAAATGTAGCTTACGTTTGCATACACTAGAGAGATAAATAAGGGCTGAAATACATAACTGAAATCCATATTTTTCGTTATACATGAAACTGCTCCTAGAAAACTAGTAACCTCCCTATTCAAATTTAGTTTACGGCATGTACGTATAATGGGAATTTGAAATTAAAAAAAATTAACACAATGTCAGCCGTTAGATTAAGTGAAATGAAGGGTTAAGATGATGGTCTCCAATACTCGAGGATAATTGTGGTCTCCAAGAAATTTTACTCTACACAGAGACACATATATAAGATCATGCTATACGGATAACACATTTTAGTGTGAGAACACTTGAGAATATCATTGTTCTGCTGCAAAACGATACAATATTAAAAAAGTAAAATAACTGCAAAACAATTGTTCTGCACTTTTTGAAAAGTGTAGACCATTATTCTCATTGTTTTCACGATCAAAACGTGTTCACTTGAATCACTCCCTAGCTATATATGTGTGTGTAAATCCATAAAGCCATACTCTTTACCTAAACACCGAATCCTAATGTTAGGTTGGGGAGAATGGAACGAAATGAGCAAAATTACTTGAAACTAATAGAGATAGAACACAAGTTTTGAAAAAGAATTAAGCGAGTGTAAAATTGTTAGATTTGATGAGAAGAATTTAGGGGTAGGACAGAATATAGCATTTCTTGATCTCTAGTACATGGTGTAGGGAAAGGAACGGAGGAAGGAATGAAATTTCTAAACATTTCATTCCATTCTTTCCGGGATCATTCACCCCAACCAAACACCACGTAATTACTACAATATTTATATCAGCAGCAAACAAAATATATTAAACCATCTAGTTAAAAAAAAAATTGTCTGGCTACAACATCAAAGTTACTAATTAAAAGAAACACAAATCTTAAACCATGCATAAACATGCAACAGAAACAAGGAAACAACTGCTTCCAAAGGATTGGCCAGGTTTAATCATTCCAGTCACTGCCTGGAAGAGCTTGATACCCCTGCACTGTGGTCTCCCACCAGAGAACGAGTAGACGAAGGGCCTGCCTGAGAATCAGTATTTCGAGCAGGTGGATACCTAGGTCCATAGATCTTCACCAGCTTTGGTTCTGGTTGATCTAACGCCCACCTTTCCTGAAAAACAATATGTTCATTTTTATTAATGTCAGCAGATAAATTACTTAACATATATACTGCATAACTGTCTAGCTCCTTAACTAGTAACAATAATGTCCACTCATAGTTCTCACCAGTGGCTCATCAGCATTCTCCTCTTTAGGGGGATATCCCAGGTAGATGTACCTTTTGACATCTTGAAAAGTCCGGAACTTCTTATCACCATGATAATAAAACTGTGTATAGCCACCAACCCACACACATATATGTTATTATATAAGGTGATAATGATTTATTAATGATTAAGATTTAAAATCGGTAATCAAGAAAGTTTTACATGATCACGATGGGCGTTATTAATCCGAACGCGTACTTCTCTGGTCCAGCCCTCAAGCCTCTCAGCAAGGGGAAGCCAATCCTTATGACCAAGTGATACAAGCTTTGATACCTGTACAGGTACTCCAATAAATTGTACATTATTCCAATAAATTGTTTAATTAAATACATTTTGACAACATTAAACATTTAAATGAATAGTCTCTCTCAATGTACATATGATGCTTAATTATTATTTTTAGAAACAGTATTCAAAATTATATGCAAATCTTCTAATTAATTTTATCTAAATTGGGACCGAGGGAGTATTAAAAGTAAGCTGACCACAAATCAGATATATACATATTTTTCACTCTACTCTAATGGATGCAACAGGCTATAGAAATTACTGATACTCAGTGTAATTACCTCATCTGTCATGTCTGGAACATAACCTTCAGGAAGCTCAAAATTGAACTGATACAATTGCTCTAACCTAGTGTTTAGGTGAGGGGATGGTTCCTGCAACATATTTCAACAAATATATATGCGTTATCAGTGTTCTAAAAGTCGGCGATTAATCGGGATTAATCGCTGATTAATCGCTGTTCGGTCGGCCACCGTCTCGATTAAGCGTTCTTCGGGTAAAAAAGCGTTTTTCTGAAAAATCAGTAAAAAGCGGGATTAATCGGTCAAAAAGCGGTGAATCGGCAAAAATCGGTCAAAAAGCGGTCAAATTTGAAATTTTTAAAAATTTAAAAGATAAATGTTAAAAATCAAAACATAAGAAAAAAAGTTATAAACTTAATTAATATTTTGAAAAAGCAAACAAACGGAGATCAAAAAGCAGCTGTAGTTGTCTTTGAGTAGTAGTCCTAAAGTTCTGATCATCTCATTCCACGTAATCAACCAAGTTCAAGCACTGAATCTCAGAAAGTAACGACTTTGTCTCTAATTTAATCGCATCTTTTTGCACTTTGGTAATGTTTAATTGAATCAGCGATTGTATACAAAAGCTTTACAACGTAATTCTGCATTTTAAACTAATTACAAGTATATTATGATCTAATAGATTATTATATCTAATTATATAAATGATATAAATAGTTTGTTCTGTAACTTGTGGACTTGTAACTTGTGGACTTGTGGTAATTCATTGATATTTTGATTAAAAATATAAGAGTGAAATTCTATTATATATATATATTTAATTAAAAAATAAATTAAATTGATTCCGATTAATGGTCCGATTAATCATTCCGATTAATCCCCGATTATCCGATTAATCGCTGGACGGTCCCTTCACCGACTAAGTCCGATTTCCGCTTTTTACAACACTGTGCGTTATAAGTAAATACTAAGAGACAATCATATAATTATTATGTAAAAGAAATAATAATTTCCAACTCTATTGATATTGATCTGGTCATTATATAATAAATTGAAGTACATCTATGTATGTAAGTTCTCAAATTGCTTATAACATGTACAGAGAGAACACCTCCGTTAAGTAATAATCATACGTAATAAGATAGTGTAGGATAACAAATCAGACCAAATAATATTTTTTTGTTAGTTTAGTATTATTGATTTAAAGAAAGTTAATTGAACACTAGGAGTGTTAATTGATTCAAATAATATATCTATTGTTTTTTTTATAATAATTTAACATTTAAATCGGTAAGATTTCATCAAACTTACTTTGGTTATTCTTTTATCAGGAAATTAAATTTGATAGAAATTTTTGTTTTTTTAATTACAAGTTTAATTGACTTAATTAATAGAAAAAACTCACAAACTTATCAAAAAAAATTATAATTTCAAATAATAATACACACAAAAACTAATTGTTATTATAATCAAAGTCCTAGTTTAGATTATTCTTTATTCCACTATCTAGTTATCTAATAATTTGATGACATTTTGAATTAATTTAACTAATTAAAATCTTTGAATGTAACAATTTGTTAGGACCTCTAAAGAAACTTAATCAAAAATAATTGGATCTAAAAATTAGATGACAACCATAAAGAAATCCAATCAATTAAAAACAATTGGATCTAACAATCAGGTCTCTTTGAATCTAACAATTTGATGGCAACTATAAAGAAATTCAATGAAAAACAATTAAATCTTTGAATATAACAATTTGATAATACCTCTAAAGAAACACAATTAAAAATAATTAGATCGAAAAATTAGATGACAACCATAAAGAAATCCGATCAATTAAAAATAATTGGATCTAACAACTAGATCTCTTTGAATCTAACAATTTGATGGCAACTACAAAGAAATTCGATCAAAAACAAGTGGATCTGAAAATTAGATGACAACTATAGAGAAATTCAATCAAAAAAATAACTAGATCTAACAATCAGATGTCAAAATTAAAATTAAAAAAGCAACAAGAAACATATAAAAGTGAGTAAAATCTTGATCATATTTTGTTTACCTCCATCAGTTCTGAGTATGGATTTTTTCTCTTCATTCTCCCGAGACTAGGTTGAGGAATCTATAAATCATAATCTTAAAAAAAGTTAAAAACATGATATATGAAGCTAATATAAAATTTATAAATTTACTTTATGAGCAGCTTAAGCAAACCTCATAAATTAACCAAATGAGAAAATGAAAATGAAATGATAATATATATATAGTTATATATACTTAATCATTACCTCCGGTGGAACTAAAGCATTCAAATTAGGGCCGTTAACATTAGTAGCAACATTAGTGTGTTGAATTGTATTGTTACCGGCCATGAATAAGACTCAATAACAGTAATAAACTAGGTCGAGGGGAGGAGATGAGTTTTGGCGAGATTGTATAGTTGATAAATCAATTGTAAAGGTTGAGTTTTGGGGATATATAAACTATTACTTCGTGGCGGAGAAAGAAATGTGAGTGTATATACCGACAAAGGCTTCATAAATTTTGTACAGACAAAAACCGTTGAGAGAAACGTCAAAATTAAGATATAACAGATATAAACTGAGGACGTTATTAAGAGAAAAAGTTGGTCCATGGGTCAAAAGTAAATAGTAGATCGATCTAGAGGTATTCATTTCTATACACTTTTTCTCTCCATTTTTAAATAATATAAAATACAACTCCCTCTATCTCATTTTAAATGAGATTTAGATGTAAAAAATAATATCTACGCACAATAAAAAATATTCAATTCTTATATCAAATAAAAATTTGGATTCTAAAATTTTATTTGATATAAATTTTATAAAAAATAGTTATGTTTAAATGTAATTTTTTTAACACTTTAAAATACTTGTAAATAAGTCAAAAGCAAAATTAGACGGAGAAGTATTAAACACACTACTTTCCTCCGCTTAATTCAATGATGGGATTATTTAGTTACTCTTAAGCATGATTGTGATTTTTCTTAAACACAATACTATAATATTTAAATTATTTATATTAATGTAAGTAACTGAATAGATGATATTATAAATTTAAATTCAAACTAAAAAAATTTACATTATTGTATTAATATCTATTATGTAAATAAAATTAATATTAAGATTTAAAATTTTTGCAGAAATCATGCCATCTCTTAAATAATTTAATTCTCTTATATGAAAATTTGGGCATTTTCTTTCAACAAGCATCTCATTAAAAATAAATGTGAGCTATTATTGTGATTACTGATATCCATTAATTTTCTTATATTTAAGGTACCCCTTATTAAAAAAAATGTCCTCTTCCAGGTCCTTGGATATCATTAATATATTTAGGATAATGAAGTCATGAATATCTTAACTTAAATTAGTGAACATAAATTTTCGATTTTTTAATATTTTACTATGTATAATCTTCGAGCACACCAAAAGTTATGAAATATAATAACAGCTTTAGTCCAATATGTCTTTGATATCGAGCAATGTAATTATGTATATATCTAGTGTATATATACACAGACATGCTAGACCGATGAATATATATTAAAGAGTTCACATGTTATATTATTTTATCAGTCACATATTCCAATATAATGTGTACGGTTTTTTTTAAAAAAAAATTATCTTTTTCTAATTTAATTCTACTCAAATCCGTTATCCCAGGGTAGCAACCATTATTTTTGTATATAAATATCTGATTTTCGTACTTACTATTCAATACAACACCACACCATATTCTCCAATACAAAATGATATTATTTTTAACTATTTATTACACTCAATATGATATTTTTTTTTTGAATATTAATTAATATACTCATTTGTTACGTATATAAATTATTATACCTAATATCTGAATATAATACCACACTAAGATATTTACAATCATGAATAGAAACGCTATCTTTTAATGGAATTCTTATATGCATAAAAAAATCAATTTAATTTATATTATTATTCTACATATGAACAATTGAATTTTAAATGACTATTATTGATATATAAATAATTTAAAAATCCATTACTCATATGCAAAACTAACATAAATTTACATAATACGTAGAACACAGTATAATCACTATATTTAACCCCAATATAACATAGTATAACATAATACGTCATGTATTAGATGGAGATAAATAGATAGTTTATTTGATGTGTACTCTTTTGTAAATGAATTTTAAAATTTGAATATGATTTACTCATGTCATTGTTTTTTTGTGTTTTTCGAATCTAATTTTTTGTGTTCTCGCCAAATAATGTCATATATATACATATAGGTACAATACCATTACATAATCTTGTGTAACAGTTTCCTTTAAATCGAAGGGAATTTAGTTACAAGTTCGTTGGTCCATAAAATATTAGTGTTAAATACCATGATGTATAATTTATAATTGTATAGTTATTTAGACAAATTGATTTAATGTGGACTAAAGTATTTTAAATTGTGTTGGCTAAAATTATGGTTGGCTAAAATAGACGTAAGATATTCAATGGGATTGGCTATAAAAGCATCTCCAACCATGAACAGTTCTACTCTATATTTGTTGATACACTACACGCTTATAAGAAATCTGTAGGAAGGTTACACGTCACTTATTACCGTGGTTGTCATGTCGGTCGACTAGTCGACTAGTCGTCGACTAATCGACTGAGCGGTAAAGGGCTGTCGATTCAACATGCCGACCAGATGAATGTATATATTTCGTCCGCCTGGTCGACTAAGCGGTCGACTAGTCGAGCCGCTAAGTCGTTCGGGTCGTTGACTGGTTTATAACCCAATTTATAACCCGGTCCAAACCCGGTCAATCTTTAATAAAAATAAAAAGGAAAGGGTCTGTGTAATAAAACCCTATTCCACGCCGACTCTATTCCAACGACGACTGCTTCTTTAACAGGTAATTCATCTTCTCTTCTTCTTCTCTTCTTCAATTCGTCTTCTCTTCTTCTTCTCTGTCTAACTATTACTATGTATATTGTATGTATGTATAATTATATATGTGTACATATATGTGATAACTTATAACTTTAAACTGATTGAGTGATTGTATGTCTGTCGCTTGTATAATTGTATGATTGAATTTGTGTTATATGAACTTGTACAGAACTACTTGCTTGGTTTGGCAGGAAACTCAAACTCTGAAGATTATAATCCATCCAAGGACCCGACTCGAAAAGCAAATTCTTCTGATCCTTAGATAGCAAGTAGTTTACTTTGTTGTTAACTCTTTTCGCTTCCCATTCTTAATTTTTAGAATCTGAAATAAAATATTGTGGAAGGTGTTAGAATTTAAAAATCTAAACTACATAATAAAAATATATAAATGTATAATATATTATATTTTTATCGACTAGTCTACGACTAGTCGACGACTAGTCGGTTAGTAGGAGGTCTATCGACTCGCCTCGACTCATCGACGTGACAACCATGCTTATTACTATATTAAAGTGATATATTCTATTTATAACAATTTAAAATATTAATCACATACTATTTTTAAATTATAGTCAATCAATATAGTCAATATCATCGAAGTAAAATGACTCCTCAGCAAATTTCACATAATATTATACATGTCCAATTTAGCCAACCATTATAACCAAACACATTGGAGATACTCTAATGGTTGACTAAAATGGATGTAAGATATTTTGTAAATTTGTTGAACCTCTAACACATTTTGTTTCGATGGCACATACTATATTGATTGGCTATATTTTAAAAATAGCATGTTGTTATTATTTCAAGTTGTTATAAAGAGAATGCATTGTTTTTATCTGGTAATTGATGATGTAACATTTACTAAGATATGTAGAGATTCGACAAATATAGTCATCCATTAGAGATTTGATAAAATTATAGATAAAAGGAAAGTATGATCGGGCTATGATATTTTCGTGAGATAATCTATTTTTTTTTTATTTTTGATACGAGAACTCATTTTTTAATTACGAATTTTTTATGATTGGAGTTGCCCTTATATAAATATATCACATCTTGTGACTATGGAGAATACGGTTACTTAAATATTCAAGTTCTTGAATGAGTATAAAAACAAAATCTTGAAACTTGTTACTGCATCATCCAATTTAAAGTTTTTCAATCAAAATGGGTAAAGTATAGGGTTAAATAGCGTTTTGGTCACTCAAACTGACCGGAAACTTGCAATTGGATCATCCAACTTAAAAAGTTTTCAGTCACATCATTATACTTTTACGAAAATTCATTCAGGTCTCTGACTATTATAATTTATAATGATATCAAGCCTAAGGACACTTGTATAATCATTAATATATGAACAACTACTTACACATAAGTGAACTATATTAATTGCTCAACTACTTGAGTCATGTTCAATAAACTTAATCTAGATTAAACACCTTAATATTAGTTATAGTGTCATCACACAAATGTTTATCAGAACAAATATCCTTCATAATACGAACCAAAATTAAAATTAAAACTACAAGCTATTCTAAACTTTAAATGAAATCTAATGAACATTAACAGTCGGCCCACATAATTAAAATACAAGCTCATACATGATTCCACATAATTCTCTTCATTTCTAGTTTGATCTTTCCCGCCAATAGATGATTTTTTCTTCTGAGATGTGACTTCTCATTGTTTTACTTTCAACGATCAATTTACATGACATTAATGCTATATTTTGATGTGGTATAAAAATCTTTTTATTTTTAATTTTGTTTTAAGGAAATTTGTAGTGAAGTAATATATGTTTGTATGTATGTGTGTGCCGTGTGATATTTATTTTCATACTAATATATTTTGCACTTAATTAGATATTTATTAACTATATTTTAGTATTTATCTTAAAAAAATAAGAAATCCTAAATTAGAAAGAATTTGAGATAAATTATAAAGATTCATATTTATTAGACTACACTCGTTAGAATTATTATTTAGGTCATATAAATTTGCGAAAATCGGATTTGGGCAACTAAATAATTCATGAGAGGTGAAGTGATCTTTTCAAAAGCCAGCTGAAACATCACATGAATATAAAAGAAACTCAATTATGGATAAGGCTTAAAATAAGTGCTTCTTAAAGTAAAACAAAAATGAAGCAGAAGTTAAAAGCAAATTAAGAGTTATAAGTGATTAAAGTGTTCGAGAAAGAAGTGGAAGCTGTGAAACAAAAACTAATATTCTTAACTTTTTATAAGTACTTCTTAATTTTTTACACAAACAATAAAAAATTTCAAATGACGAACTAATTCAGTTTCACTGCAGTTCTTGATTTCAAATGACAAACTGCACAATCAACAACTTTTCTTCTACTTCGATTTGCCATGTTAGACTATTCAACCTGCCAGAAATGCGGAACCGGACTCATGTTTCCGCCTCACATCTGATGTCAAAGAAAATAAATCATAACATACGATCCCTCTACATTTGCATCAGCTTGATTACTGTGAATCATTAAGAAGATTGATATTTTAAGGCACCTACAAAATTATCACTTGAAACAATTTATATATTAAGGGAACGTCCATGAGCATTTCAAGCTTATACCTATCACACAGTACAGAGAAACTTCTATAGGCGTTCCTTGCATATATGAGATCGCTAACAGAGAAACATGATTCAAATTTCAATCATAGGCATTGATAGGATGCCTATGATTCAATTAAGGCTTTTTCCTAATGCCTCCAGATTTTGGAAGATTTAACTACTTAAAAAAGTCCATTGCTAGTAATTTTGCATGTATCCTAAACTTCATATAGTGATATATAATTGAAGGTATACTGAGAAAAAAAAATCAACACCTATATATGAATCTATGCTACGTTACCCGGACTCTTCATTTTGCCTCGAGTACCCGTGTCGGACACTCGACACTCGGACATGGGTATATGGACACTCTGACACTTATTTTAGGCCAAAAACATGTAAAATTTTCAAAATATTGCCGAGTCCGACACTCGGACACGTATCCAGTTTGGACACTTCAGCCGAGTCCGGGTAACATAGAATCTATGTATGAATATGTAGATACATAATATCAGATTAAATTCCAAACACTAACAATCCTTATATAAGCAGCAACCAATCCTTTATATAAGCAGCAAACGAGAAACAAAGAACCATCCAGGGAGAATTTTAGCAAATACAACAACTTATAGTAATTAAGGTGAAAATGTCTTTTCAGATTTTAAACCACGTGCCACAGAAACAGAATTCCAAACACTAACAATCCTTAAATAAGCAGCAACCGAGAAACATAGAACCATCTGGGGAGAATTTTTTGCAAATACAACAGCTTATACTAGTAACTAAGGTGAAAATGTTTCAAAGATTGTTAACCACATGCCACAGAAACAAGTACCGGTATGATGCTTATCACAAATTTATATATATATGTATACATGTTCCTAGCTAGAGAGGTTTGATCATGAGAGTCAATGTTCAGAAGCTGGAGAGGGCAGCTGTACTGTCTTCCACCTGAGAATCAGTCGAAGAGGCTAACTGACAGTTAGTATTTCAAATGCTGAACCCCTAGGGACTTTTCTCCTGCCTCGGATCAGGTTGATTTAAGGCCAACCTTTCCTGCAAAAAATTGTTTATGCATATATTTTACATCATATCAGCAAAAATATTTGACATATAATTATGACATCAGATAGAAGTGAGAACTCTCACCAATGGATCATCCCCATTCTCCGAGCATGGCGGGTAGCCCAGATAAATATACCTTTTCACATCTCTGAAAGTTCTATACTTCTTATCACCATGGTAATAAAACTGTTTACATATAGAGCATCATAAATAATAAATTATAACAATAATATCAAGACAATGACAATAACAATAATAATCACAAAAATGAAGACTTCACGTCACGGATGTAGAAAATATTACAGTATCATGAATACCGCTGGTACGAACACGGACTTCTTTGGTCCAGCCAGTCAGCCTTTCAGCTAAAGGAAGCCAATTCTCATGGCCGAGCGATACAAGCTTTGTGATCTGTACATGGATGTCGAGACAACACAGCATTCTCATTTCATCATATATTTACACAACATTCATTTAAAAGAAATATAATAATAGCTTTCGAATAAGATATAAAATACATGCAAACTCTAAAATAAGCATTATTCTATTGCTGTGGTTTCTCTTTCCTTTACCTTCTCTCTTTTCTCAAAATATAAATTTAGATAAAGCAAGAAGGTAGCTAGAGCAAGTACTTTTTACTTTTTAAATTGGCATTATTCTGTTATGGCCTAAGGCTATATGTGAATTTTAGTGTCAGCTTGACTTTTTGTTCTTGTATATACTCTGTAAATTTGAAGACCTGGCTAAACAATAAATCTAAATATTCTCACCCATCACTTGAATGAACGCAATGGATAGATGAACTTCAATATATGCGCCCTAGAGACTAGCACCAATTGTACTCACCAAATATCAAATTGATTCTAAAATCATTTAAGGCTTCTAGAAGCTTGGGACCACGTACTTATTATGAATGTTAGTGATATACTTATAGTAATCCTGTTAGGATTCACTTGATTTTGATGATAACATAACACTTAGCATTTTATGTAATTTGTTTAAATTCTGTAACTATCAACGGATAGGATAATTCGTTGATAGAATACTTGTCAATTGATAAGTATATTGTAGCATGTCCAAGTTAGAATCTTTATCAACGGATAAGTCATTGATTTTACCAGCATATGAGTTCAATGATCATCGACGGATATATAGAATAGGGTGGATAATTGTAAATATTTTATTCCATGTAATTTTATCTAAGTGAAAGATGATTAACAGATGAAGAGCTAGCAGATATCAATGGATAAGAAATAAAACTTCAACTGATAAAGGTTGTAAATCAATCAACGGATGAACAAGATTTCAACGGAGAAGAATACTTCAACGTATAGTTTAATATCCGTTGGAAATGAGTGATCATGTATTTTGACAGATCACATGGGTTAATTACACATTCTTAGACATGAAAGTATATTTAGAAAACCATAGAAAAAATAGAAACATTCTAAATCCATGCAAGCAGAGTGGATTAAGATCAACATTACAGTCAAAGATGAAGACAATCCACAAAACTTACATGGGACAAAGAGTGAAGATGCAAGGCATACAAGACAAATATTTTATTCATCATATATCCAAAATTTTATTCATAATTTCAACTAAATATTTTTACTTTAAATGTATAAAACTCAACGTATTTTTGTGGTATAATTCAACAAATAATATGCATTTTCAGCTATGGGAATATCAGGTAATAAAATTTCTTCTCATAAGCCTTGATATTTTGATTCTGCTGCTTCAAATCACATGACTAGCACCACATTACCTCTAAATAATGTTCAAAAATACAAATGACGCCTTCATATCAAAAACGCTGATGGTAACTCTTTACCTATAATTGTAGTTGGTGATATATCAACCTCTTTGAATAATGTTTTTGTGTTCCCGAAGTTGTCCACCAATCTCAAATATGTTGGCCAACAGTTCAATTTTCAAAATCTGGTTGCTTTGTGCAGGATCAATTGTTCGGGAAGATGATCACAAAGAGGCCTAAATTGGGACGGCTCTTTCATGTACTCCCATCACCTTCTTCCAGTGTTGAATATATTTCATGTAATGTCGTTGAGTGTAATAAATAAGTGTGGTATAAACGGATAGGACACCCTAATTCTCATGTTCTTGATGTCTTCCTAAAATTTGGCCGGCTTGTAAATGATGTTTCAAATTATTCGAATAAAGATACCATTGATTGTGCGTCTTATAAACTTGATAAAAGCAAAACTCTTCATTTTCCATTGCATAAATCGCACCACTAAAACTTTTAGTCTGACTTGTAATGAGCTTTTCTAACTATTATAAGTTTTATTAGTTATCTTAAATTTTTGTTTGTTGCTTCTTCTGTTTCTACACTACTATAAATTAGGTTGTTTTATTTTTTTTTTGCCAGGGTTTGCTTTATCACAAACAATCTTCTCTGTACTAGCTATTTTGATCTAAATTGCCTAAATTTCTTATTGCTCAACTTCTTCTCTTTCTATTTCTCTAATTAGATCATCAGACTCAATCAGCTCACATGGTTCCCGACTAAGCACATGTGAGTGAAAATTTAATTTTGATATTAATAATTAATTTAATATCAATTAAATAACTTATAAGTATAGATTCAATGTTCATGAATAAGGATTATGTTAAGACATGCTGTATTGTCTTTTTAAGATGTAGCTATATAACTATCTGTTTTTACACACCTGATCACATATGATCCTCGTAAACCCTCATCCTCACACCTTGAGGTTTTAGTAAAATTAGTCACTTAACATGATATGAGAGTTTAGGGTTGCTGGAGACTTTGGAGATCAAAGAAGTAACCATTGGATTACAAGTTAAAGCAACGGCTAAGATTAAATCGATGATTTAAACATTTTTTAAAAATACTCTGTACCGTATACATACATATAGTATCGGAAACTATTATTTAAGTTGCATATATAATAGTCCAGGACTATGATTGTTTTGAGCAATGTTCTTCTACTAAATTACTGCTGAGTTTTATCCGGCACATCTCTCAAACATATATAGTCAATTACAAACCCGAGACTATCATTTAAGTTGCATAATAGTCCAGGACGACGATTGTTTTGAGCAATGTTCTTCTATACTGCTAAGTAATATCCGGCACATCTCTCAAACATATATCATCAGTTACAGATCGAAGACTATCATTTAAATTACATAAGAGTGCAGGATTAAGCCAAAAAATACAATGAAGAGAGCTCTTAAGAAAGTTGCGGATTAGAAAAAGTCAGGCTTGTACAGTTTAAAAGACGGGCTTCGTACAGAAAAAAAAAAAGATGGAAGATTTGCTCGGTTGATTTGCTCAGATGCTTTAGCAGCACTACAATTTGTCTATCCGGAGGATGAAAGAAAATGTGATGAACGAAAAATGTAGCTTACGTTTGCATACACTCAAGAGATAAATAAGGGCTGAAGTACATAACTGAAATTCATATTTTTCGTTATACATGAAACTGCTCCTAGAAACTAGTAACCTCCTTATTCAAATTTAGTATACGGCATGTACGTATAATGGGAATAATGGGAATTAGAAATTAAAAAAATTAACACAATGTCAGCCGTTAGATTAAGTGAAATGAAGGGTTAAGATGTTGATCTCCAAAACTCGAGGATAATTGTGGTCTCGAAGAAATTTTACTCTACACACACATATATATAAGGTCGTGCTATACGGATATCACATTTTAGTGTGAGAACACTTGAGAATATTATTGTTCAGCTGCAAAACAATACAACATTAAAAAAGTAAAATAACTGCAAAACAATTGTGAGAACACATTTTAGTGTGAGAACACTTGAGAATATTATTGTTCTGCTGCAAAACAATACAATATTAAAAAAGTAAAATAACTGCAAAACAATTGTTCTGCACTTTTTGAAAAGTGCATAACCATTATTCTCATTGCTTTCGCGATCAAAACGTGTTCACTTGAATCACTCCCTATATATGTGTGTGTAAATCCATAAACCCATACTCTTTACGTAAACACCGAATCCTAATGTTGTGTTGGGTTGGGGAGAATGGAAAGAAATGAACAAAATTACTTAAAACAAATGGAGACAGGACACAAGTTTTGAAAAAGAATTAAGTGAATGCAAAATTGTTATCATGATGAGATTAGAAAAGAATTTGGGGTAGGAGAGAATATAGCATTTCTTGATCTCTAGTACATGGTGTAGGGAAAGCAACGAGGAAGGAATGAAATTTCTAAACATTTCATTCCATTCTTCCCCAGATCATTCACCATTTTACCCCAACCAAACACCACGTAATTACTACAATTATATCAGCAGCAAACAACATATATTAAACCATCTAGTTAAAAAAAAAATGTCTGGCTACAACATCAAAGTTACTAATTAAAAGAAACACAGATCTGAAACCATGCATAAACATGCAACAGAAACAAGGAAACAAGTGCTTCCCAGGGATTGGCGAGGTTTAATCATTCCAGTCACTGCCTGGATGAGCTTGATACCCCTGCACTGTGGCCTCCCACAAGAGAACGAGTAGACGAAGGGCCTGCCTGAGAATCAGTATTTCGAGCAGGTGGATACCTAGGTCCATAGATCTTCACCATCTTTGGTTCCGGTTGCTTCAACGCCCACCTTTCCTGAAAAGAAATATGTTCATTTATTAATGTCAGTAGAGAAATTACTTAACATATATATAAACTGCATAACTGTCTAGCTCCTTAACTAGTAACAATAATGTCCAGTCATAGTTCTCACCAGTGGCTCATCAGCATTCTCCTCTTTAGGGGGATATCCCAGGTAGATGTACCTTTTGACATCTTGAAAAGTCCGGAACTTCTTATCACCATGATAATAAAACTGTGTATAGCCACCAACCCACACACATATATATGTTATTATATATTAGAAGGTAATAATGATTTATTAATGATTAAGATTTAAAATCGGTAATTAAGAAAGTTTTACATGATCACGATGGGCGTTATTAATCCGAACGCGTACTTCTCTGGTCCAGCCCTCAAGCCTCTCAGCAAGGGGAAGCCAATCCTTATGACCAAGTGATACAAGCTTTGATACCTGTACAGGTACTCCAATAAATTGTACATTATTCCAATAAATTGTTTAATTAAATACATTTTGACAACATTAAACATTTAAATGAATAGTCTCTCTCACTGTACATATGATGCTTAATTATTATTTTTAGAAACAGTATTCAAAATTATATGCAAATCTTCTAATTAATTTTATCTAAATTGGGACCGAGGGAGTATTAAAAGTAAGCTGACCACAAATCAGATATATACATATTTTTCACTCTACTCTAATGAATGCAACAGGCTATAGAAATTACTGATACTCAGTGTAATTACCTCATCTGTCATGTCTGGAACATAACCTTCAGGAAGCTCAAAATTGAACTGATACAATTGCTCTAACCTAGTGTTTAGGTGAGGGGATGGTTCCTGCAACATATTTCAACAAATATATATGCGTTATAAGTAAATACTAAGAGACAATCATATAATTATTATGGAAAAGAAATAATAATTTCCAACTCTATTGATATTGATCTGGTCATTATATAATAAATTGAAGTACATCTATGTATGTAAGTTCTCTAATTGCTTATGACATGTACAGAGAGAACACCTCCGTTAAGTAATAATGTACGTAATAAGATAGTGTAGGATAACAAATCAGACCAAATAATATTTTTTGTTAGTTTAGTATTATTGATTTAAAGAAAGTTAATTGAACACTAGGAGTGTTAATTGATTTAAATAATATATCTATTGTTTTTTTATAATAATTTAACATTTAAATCGGTAAGATTTCATCAAACTTACTTTGGTTATTCTTTTATCAGGAAATTAAATTTGATAGAAATTTTTGTTTTTTTAATTACAAGTTTAATTGACTTATTTAATAGAAAAAACTCACAAACTTATCAAAAAAAAATATAATTTCAAATAATAATACACACAAAAACTAATTGTTATTATAATAAGTAGCATTATTTTATTATTAGTAATACTAATACGTATTAAATGCACACAATATATTATATAAATAAATCAATTTTTATGTAAATTAAATAATTGTCTTTTTCCGGTCAAAAGAAATAATTTTTGTTTCCACAAAAATTATTATATATACAATTAAAAAATCAAAGTCCTAGTTTAGATTATTCTTTATTCCACTATCTAGTTATCTAACAATTTGATGACATTAGTTTAACTAATTAAAATCTTTGAATATAATAATTTGATAGTACATCTAAAGAAACTCAATCAAAAATAATTGGATCTAAAAATTAGATGACAACCATAAAGAAATCCAATCAATTAAAAAGAATTGGATCTAACAATTAGATCTCTTTGAATCTAACAATTTGATGGCAACTTTAAAGAAATTCAATGAAAAACAATTAAATCTTTGAATATAACAATTTGATAATACCTCTAAAGAAACACAATTAAAAATAATTAGATCTAAAAATTAGATGCAACCATAAAGAAATCCCATCAATTAAAAATAATTGGATCTAACAACTAGATCTCTTTGAATCTAACAATTTGATGGCAACTATAAAGAAATTCGATCAAAAACAACTGGATCTGAAAATTAGATGACAACTATAGAGAAATTACATCTAACAGTCAGATGTCAAAATCAAAATTAAAAACGCAACAAGAAACATATAAAAGTGAGTAAAATATTGATCATATTTTGTTTACCTCCATCAATTCTGAGTATGGATTTCTTCTCTTCATTCTCCCGAGACTAGGTTGAGGAATCTATAAATCATAATCTTAAAAAAAATTAAAAACATGATATATGAAGCTAATATAAAATTTATAAATTTACTTTATGAACAGCTTAAGCAAACCTCATAAATTAACCAAATGAGAAAATGAAAATGAAATGATAATATATATATATAGTTATATATACTTAATCATTACCTCCGGTGGAACTAAATCATTCAAATTAGGGCCGTTAACATTAGCAGCAACATTAGTGTGTTGAATTGTATTGTTACAGGCCATGAATAAGATTCAATACCAGTAATAAACTAGCTCGAGGGGAGGAGATGAGTTTTGGCTAGATTGTATAGTTGATAAATCAATTGTAAGGGTTGAGTTTTGGGGATATATAAACTATTACTTCGTGGCGGAGAAAGTAATGTGAGTGTATATAGCGACAAAAGCCTCATAAATTTTGTACGTTACAGACAAAAACCGTTGAGAGAAACGTCAAAATTAAGATGTAACAGATATAAAGTGAGGACGTTATTAAGAGAAACAGTTGAGAGAAAAAGTTGGTCCATGGGTCAAAAGTAAATAGTAGATCGATCTAGCGGCATTCATTTCTATACACTTTTTCTCTCCATTTTTAAATAATATAAAATACAACTCCCTCTATCTCAATTTAAATGAGGTTTAAATATAAAAAATAATATCTACGCACAATAAAAAAATTCAGTTCTTATATCAAATAAAAATTTAGATTCTAAATTTTTATTTGATATAAATTTTATAAAAAATACTTATGTTTAAATGTAATTTTTTTAACACTTTAAAATACTTGTAAATAAGTCAAAAGCAAAATTAGACGGAGGAGTATTAAACACACTACTTTCCTCCGCTTAATTCAATGAGGGGAGTATTGAGTTACTCTAAAGCATGATCGTGGTTTTTCTTAAACACAATACTATGATATTTAAATTAATTATATTAATGTAAGTAACTTAATAGATGATATTATAAATTTAAATTCAAACTTTTACATTATTGTATTAATATCTATTATGTAAATAAAATTAATATTAAGATTTAAACTTTTTTTCACAAATCATGCCATCTCTTAAATAATTTAATTCTCTTATATGAAAATTTTGCTTCTCATTAAAAATAAATGTGAGCTATTATTGTGATTACTAATATCCATTAATATTCTTATATTTAAGGTACCCCTTATTAAAAAAAATGTCCTCTTCCAAGGTCCTTGGATATCATTAACATCTTTAGGATAGTGAAGTTGTGAATATCTTAACTTAAATTAGTGAACATAAATTTTCGATTTTTAATATTTTACTATGTATGATCTTCGAGCACACCAAAAATTATGAAATATAATAACAGTTTTAGTCCAATATGTCTTTGATACATGGCAATGTAATTATGTATATATGTAATGTATATATACACAGACATGCTAGACCGATGAATATATATTTAAGAGTTCACATGTTATATTATTTTATCGGTCACATATTCCAATATAATGTGTAAGGTTTTTTTAAAAAATTTATCTTTTTCTAATTTAATTCTACTCAAATCCGTTTTCCTAGCGTAGCAACCATTATTTTTGTATATAAATATCTGATTTTCGTACTTACTATTCAATACAACACCACACCATATTCTCCAATACAAACTGATATTATTTTTAACTATTTATTACACTCAATATGATTTTTTTTTTAATATTAATTAATATACTCATTTGTTACGTATATAAATTATTATATCTATTATCTCAATATAATACCACACCAAGATATTTACGATCATGAATAGAAACACTATCTTTTAATGGAATTCTTATATGCATAAAAAAATCAATTTAATTTATATTATTATTCTACATATGAACAATTGAATTTTAAATGACTATTATTGATATATAAATAATTTAAAAATCCATTACTCATATGCAAAACTAACATAATACATAGAACACAGTATAATCACTATAATCAACCCCAATATAACATAGTATAACATAATACGTAATGTATTAGATGGAGATAAATAGATAGTTTATTTGATGTGTACTCTTTTGTAAATGAATTTTAAAATTTGAATATGATTTACTCATATCATTGTTTTCTTGTGTTTTTCGAATCTAATTTTTTGTGTTTTCGCCAAATAATGTCATATATATACACATAGGTACAATACCATTACATAATCTTGTGTAGGGGTGAATACCGGTTGGGACGGTTGGGTTATGGAGAATAAAATGACCCAACTCAATTAGTTCGGTTTATAAAAAATTAACCCATTAGCTCGGTTTATACACATAGGTACAATACCATTACATAATCTTGTGTAGGGGTGAATACGGGTTGGGACGGTTGGGTTAGGGAGAATAAAATGACCCAACTCAATTAGTTCGGTTTATAAAAAATTAACCCATTAGCTACAAAAAATATTCATAACCCAACTTTGTTAATTAAAATTTGGGTTGGGTTGGTTCGGGTTGTTAATAACATTTTTTGGTGCACGAACTTCCCTGAATTCCTGTATACCAGAAGAGACAAGCTCTTGTTAAGCATGTGGAAATGCTAAATATTCTGCTTATTTTAAGAATTAGTACCATAAGCAAAATGTATGCAGAAAACGTATGTAAAAACACTAGGCGCACAATCAGACTACAAAGCATTGGACAAATCAGAACAATTTAACTTGAATTTGATTCCAAATAGGCATCAAATCCAGTAATCCCCTGTATGCTTTAACTTCTATGTGCTAGAACTGGCATATGACTATTTGTATGTAATGTAAAAGTAAGAGAATAAATTATTGGGCCATGCAAGACTTGGTAAACTGGAACAAACAATAAATTACAGCAACTAACAACACTCACCTTAAGAACATAACATAACTGTTAGGCCCTTCATTTGAGCAGAACATAATCACTTGACAAAGTGTAGTAACAGTCATCAATACCAAATATAAACATTTCATGCAAATATTAGCTCACTTGATAAGAGGAAGAAACAACAGGAAGATAAAACAATGGTTAACACAAACCAGACTTAAATTTATCTATTTTTATATAAACGGGTTGGGTTGGGTTGGTTAAGGGTTATAATATGTTAAAACCTGACCCAACTCATTTTATTCGGGTTTTTCAAAAATGAACCCATTTAATTGTCGGGTTTGAATGGTTCGGTTTAATCGGTTCAAAAAAGGGTTGGTTTGGGTCGGTTATGTTCACCCCTAATCTTGTGTATCAGTTTCCCTTTAAATCTAATGGAATTTAGTTACAAGTTCGTTGGTCCATAAAATATTAGTGTTTAATACCATGATGTATAATTTATAATTGTATAGTTATTTAGACAAATTGATTTAATGTGGACTAAAGTATTTTAAATGGTGTTGGCTATAATTATGGTTGGCTAAAATAGACGTAAGATATTCAATGGGATTGGCTATAAAAGCATCTCCAACAATGAACAGTTCTACTCTATATTTGTTGATACACTACACGCTTATAAGAAATCTGTAGGAAGGTTACACGTCACTTATTACCATGGTTGTCATGTCGGTCGACTAGTCGCGACTAGTCGTCGACTAATCGACTGAGCGGTAAAGGGCTGTCGACTCAACATGCCGACTAGATGAATGTATATATTTCGTCCGCCTGGTCGACTAAGCGGTCGACTAGTCGACTAGTCGAGCCGCTAAGTCGTTCGGGTCGTCGACTGGTTTATAACCCGGTCCAAACCCGGTCCAAACCCGGTCAATCTTTAATAAAAATAAAAAGGAAAGGGTCTGTGTAATAAAACCCTATTCCACGCCGACTCTATTCCAACGACGACTCTATTCCAACGACGACTGCTTCTTTAACAGGTAATTCATCTTCTCTTCTCCTTCTCTTCTTCAATTCGTCTTCTCTTCTTCTTCTCTGTCTAACTATTACTATGTATATTGTATGTATGTATAATTATATAAGTGTACATATATGTGATAACTTATAACTTTAAACTGATTGAGTGATTGTATGTTTGTCGCTTGTATAATTGTATGATTGAATTTGTGTTATATGAACTTGTACAGAACTACTTGCTTGTTTTAGGCTAATGGCAGGAAACTCAAACTATGAAGATTATAATCCATCCAAGGACCCGACTCGAAAAGCAAAGTCTTCTGATCCTTAGATAGCAAGTAGTTTACTTTGTTGTTAACTCTTTTCGCTTCCCATTCTTAATTTTTAGAATCTGAAATAAAATATTGTGGAAGGTGTTAGAACTTAAAAATCTAAACTACATAATACAAATATATAAATGTGTGTGTGTGTGTGTGTGTGTATATATATATAATTTATAATAATATATTATATTTTTATCGACTAGTCGGTTAGCAGGAGGTCTATCGACTCGCCTCGACTCATCGACGTGACAACCATGCTTATTACTATATTAAAGTGATATATTCTATTTATAACATTTTAAAATATTAATCACATACTATTTTTAAATTATAGTCAACCAATATAGTCAATATCATCGAAGTAAAATGACTGCTCAGCAAATTTCACATTATATTATACATGTCTAATTTAGCCAACCATTATAACCAAACACATTGGAGATATTCTAATGGTTGACTAAAATGGATGTAAGATATTTTGTAAATTTGTTGAACCTCTAACACATTTTGTTTTGATGGTACATACTATATTGATTGGCTATATTATTAAAAATAGCATGTTGTTATTATTTCAAGTTGTTATAAGGAGAATGCATTGTTTTTATATGGTAATTGATGATGTAACATTTGCTAAGATATGTAGAGATTCGACAAATATAGTCATCCATTAGAGATTTGATAAAATTATAGATAAAATGAAAGTATGATCGGGCTGTGATATTTTCGTGAGATGATCTATATTTTTTTTATTTTTGATATGAGAACTCATTTTTTAATTACAAATTTTTTATGGTTGGAGTTGCCCTTATATAAATATATCACATCTTGTGACTATGGAGAATACGGTTACTTAAATAATCAAGTTCTTGAATGAGTATAAAAACAAAATCTTGAAACTTGTTACTGCATCATCCAATTTAAAGTTTTTCATTCAAAATGGGTAAAGTATAGGGTTAACTAGCGTTTTGGTCACTCAAACTGATCGGAAACTTGCAATTGGATCATCCAACTTAAAAAAATTTCATTCACATCATTATACTTTTACGAAAATTCATTCAGGTCTCTGGCTATTATAATTTATAATGATATCAAGCCTAAGGACACTTGTATAATCATTAATATATGAACAACTACTTACACATAAGTGAACTATATTAATTGCTCAACTACTGGAGTCATGTTCAATAAACTTAATCTAGATTAAACACCTTAATATTAGTTATAGTGTCATCACACAAATGTTTATCAGAACAAATATCCTTTATAATACGAACCAAAATTAAAATGAAAACTACAAGCTATTCTAAACCTTAAATGAAATCTAATGAACATTAGCAGTCGGCCCACACAATTAAAATACAAGCTCATACATGATTCCACATAATTCTCTTCATTTCTGGTTTGATCTTTCCCGCCAATCGATGATTTTTTTTTCCGAGATGTGACTTCTCATTGTTTTACTTTCAACGATCAATTTACATGACATTAATGCTATATTTTGATGTGGTATAAAAATCTTTTTATTTTTATTTTTGTTTTTAAGGAAATTTGTAGTGAAGTAATATATGTTTGTATGTATGTGTGTGCCGTGTGATATTTATTTTCATACTAATATATTTTGCACTTAATTAGATATTTATTAACTATATTTTAGTATTTATCTTAGAAAAATAAGAAATCCTAAATTAGAAAGAATTTGAGATAAATTATAAAGATTCATATTTATTAGACTACACTCGTTAGAATTATTATTTAGGTCATATAAATTTGTGAAAATCGGATTTGGACAACTAAATAATTCACGAGAGGTGAAGTGATCTTTTCAAAAGCCAACTGAAACATCGCATGAACATAAAAGAAACTCAATTATGGATAAGGCTTAAAATAAGTGCTTCTTAAAGTAAAACAAAAATGAAGCACAAGTTAGAAGCAAATTAAAACTTATAAGTGATTAAAGTGTTCGAGAAAGAAGTGGAAGCTGTGAAACAAAAACTAATATTCTTAACTTTTTATAAGTACTTCTTAATTTTTTACACAAACAATAAAAAATTTCAAATGACGAACTAATTCAGTTTCACTGCAGTTCTTGATTTCAAATGACAAACTGCACAATCAACAACTTTTCTTCTACTTCGATTTGCCATGTTAGACTATTCAACCTGCCAGAAATGCGGAACCGGACTCATGTTTCCGCCTCACATCTGATGTCAAAGAAAATAAATCATTAAATACGATCCCTCTACATTTGCATCAGCTTGATTACTGTGAATCATTAAGAAGATTGATATTTTAAGGCACCTACAAAATTATCACTTGAAACAATTTATATATTAAGGGAACGTCCATGAGCATTTCAAACTTATACCTATCACACAGTACAGAGAAACTTCTATAGGCGTTCCTTGCATATATGAGATCGCTAACAGAGAAACATGATTCAAATTTCAATCATAGGCATTGATAGGATGCCTATGATTCAATTAAGGCTTTTTCCTAATGCCTCCAGATTTTGGAAGATTTAACTACTTAAAAAAGTCCATTGCTAGTAATTTTGCATGTATCCTAAACTTCATATAGTGATATATAATTGAAGGTATACTGAGAAAAAAAATCAACACCTATATATGAATCTATGCTACGTTACCCGGACTCTTCATTTTGCCTCGAGTACCCGTGTCGGACACTCGACACTCGGACATGGGTATATGGACACTCTGACACTTATTTTAGGCCAAAAACATGTAAAATTTTCAAAATATTGCCGAGTCCGACACTCGGACACGTATCCAGTTTGGACACTTCAGCCGAGTCCGGGTAACATAGAATCTATGTATGAATATGTAGATACATAATATCAGATTAAATTCCAAACACTAACAATCCTTATATAAGCAGCAACCAATCCTTTATATAAGCAGCAAACGAGAAACAAAGAACCATCCAGGGAGAATTTTAGCAAATACAACAACTTATAGTAATTAAGGTGAAAATGTCTTTTCAGATTTTAAACCACGTGCCACAGAAACAGAATTCCAAACACTAACAATCCTTAAATAAGCAGCAACCGAGAAACATAGAACCATCTGGGGAGAATTTTTTGCAAATACAACAGCTTATACTAGTAACTAAGGTGAAAATGTTTCAAAGATTGTTAACCACATGCCACAGAAACAAGTACCGGTATGATGCTTATCACAAATTTATATATATATGTATACATGTTCCTAGCTAGAGAGGTTTGATCATGAGAGTCAATGTTCAGAAGCTGGAGAGGGCAGCTGTACTGTCTTCCACCTGAGAATGAGTCGAAGAGGCTAACTGACAGTTAGTATTTCAAATGCTGAACCCCTAGGGACTTTTCTCCTGCCTCGGATCAGGTTGATTTAAGGCCAACCTTTCCTGCAAAAAATTGTTTATGCATATATTTTACATCATATCAGCAAAAATATTTGACATATAATTATGACATCAGATAGAAGTGAGAACTCTCACCAATGGATCATCCCCATTCTCCGAGCATGGCGGGTAGCCCAGATAAATATACCTTTTCACATCTCTGAAAGTTCTATACTTCTTATCACCATGGTAATAAAACTGTTTACATATAGAGCATCATAAATAATAAATTATAACAATAATATCAAGACAATGACAATAACAATAATAATCACAAAAATGAAGACTTCACGTCACGGATGTAGAAAATATTACAGTATCATGAATACCGCTGGTACGAACACGGACTTCTTTAGTCCAGCCAGTCAGCCTTTCAGCTAAAGGAAGCCAATTCTCATGGCCGAGCGATACAAGCTTTGTGATCTGTACATGGATGTCGAGACAACACAGCATTCTCATTTCATCATATATTTACACAACATTCATTTAAAAGAAATATAATAATAGCTTTCGAATAAGATATAAAATACATGCAAACTCTAAAATAAGCATTATTCTATTGCTGTGGTTTCTCTTTCCTTTACCTTCTCTCTTTTCTCAAAATATAAATTTAGATAAAGCAAGAAGGTAGCTAGAGCAAGTACTTTTTACTTTTTAAATTGGCATTATTCTGTTATGGCCTAAGGCTATATGTGAATTTTAGTGTCAGCTTGACTTTTTGTTCTTGTATATACTCTGTAAATTTGAAGACCTGGCTAAACAATAAATCTAAATATTCTCACCCATCACTTGAATGAACGCAATGGATAGATGAACTTCAATATATGCACCCTAGAGACTAGCACCAATTGTACTCACCTCATCATCCATCACCGGAACATAATCTTTTGGCAGCACAAAGTTAAACCGAAAAAGTTCAGCTAGCATGGTTCTTAATTTAGGCCGCTTTTGTTGTTCTGTCTCCAACTCTATGGCCATCTGTTGCTGCATCATATCCCAATATATAAGTTTAAGCGTTTAACAACTTTGCATATAAGATAAGTGGAAATAATTGCATTAAAAGCATAAGAATTACATTACATTTTGATTTTCACTTTCCAAAGTACCTCAAAATTAACTGTAAGCCCCTACAAACTTCGTACTATGTACAATAGTATTCAGTTGTATATATGGACATATATATAATTCGTTAGGAAACCAACTCATCATATATCAAATTGATTCTAAAATCATTTAAGGCTTCTAGAAGCTTGGGACCACGTACTTATTATGAATGTTAGTGATATACTTATAGTAATCCTTTTAGGATTCACTTGATTTTGATGATAACATAACACTTAGCATTTTATGTAATTTGTTTAAATTCTAGAACTATCAACGGATAGCATAATTCGTTGATAGGATACTTGTCAATTGATAAGTACATTGTAGCATGTCCAAGTTAGAATCCTTATCAACGGATAAGTCATTGATTTTACCAGCATATGAGTTCAATGATCATCAACGGATATATAGAATAGGGTGGATAATTGTAAATATTTTATTCCACATAATTTTATCTAAGTGAAGGATGATTAATGGATGAAGAGCTAGCAGATATCCATGGATAAGAAATAAAACTTCAACTGATAAAGGTTGTAAATCAATCAACGGATGAACAAGATTCTAACGGAGAAGAATACTTCAACGTATAGTTTAATATCCGTTGAAAATGAGTGATCATGTATTCTGACATATCACATGGGTAAATTACACATTCTTAGACATGAAAGTATATTTAGGAAACTAAAGAAGAAACAGAAACATTCTAAATCCATGCAAGCAGAGTGGATTAAGATAAGCATTACAGTCAAAGATGAAGACAATCCAGAAAACTTACGTGGGACAAAGAGTGAAGATACAAGGCATACAAGACAAATATTTTATTCATCATATATCCAAAATTTTATTCATAATTTCAACTAAATATTTTTACTTTAAATGTATAAACCTCACCGTATTTTTGTGGTATAATCCAACAAATAATATGCATTTTCAGCTTTAGGAATATCAGGTAATAAAATTTCTTCTCATAAGCCTTGATATTTTGATTCTGCTGCTTCAAATCACATGAATAGCACCACATTACCTCTACCTATAATTGTAGTTGGTAATATATCAACCTCTTTGAATAATGTTTTTGTGTTCCCGAAGTTGTCCACCAATCTCAAATATGTTGGCCAACAATTCAATTTTCAAAATCTGGTTGCTTTGTGCGGGATCAATTGTCCGGGAAGATGAACACAAAGAGGCCTAAAGTGGGACGTCTCTTTCATGTACTCCCATCACCTTCTCGAGTGTTGAATTATGTTTCATGTAATGTCGGTGAATGTAATAAATAAGTGTGGCATAAACGGTTAGGACACCCTAATTCTCATGTTCTTGATGTCTTCCTAAAATTTGGCCGGCTTGTAAATAATGGTTCAAATTATTCGAATAAAGATACCATTGACTGTGCGTCTTATAAACTTGATAAAAGCAAAACTCTTCATTTTCCATTGCATAAATCGCACCACTAAAACTTTTGGCCTCGTACATGCTAATGTATATATATCACATGTAATTTTTCATCAGCAGTACAAATATCTTGTTACCTTTATAAAGGATTTCACTCGTTTCACTTGGGTATATTTTCTTCGCTCTAAAAACGAGATCTTTCATGTGTTTAAAATTTCCATGCTTCAATTGAAACACAATTTTCTGCAAAATCATAATCTTGCGGTCAGATTCCAGGCGTAAATATATCTCAAATTAGATCCAATCTATTCTTCAAAGTCAGGGAATCATATCACAACGTTCTTGTCCATCAACTCCACAACAAAATGGTATTGGCCAGAAGAAATAATCATCATCCTTGATGTCGTTCGGACCATTCTTATTGATTCTTGTGGTTCATCCCATTTTTTGTGTGAAGCTTTGTTTACCGCTATTTGTTTGATTAATAGATTACCATTTCCCACCTTAAACAATAAATCTCCCTACCTTCGATTCTTTGAAGAGGCACCAAATTACTCCAAAGTCTAAACTACATATTTTCGGATGTGTTTGCTTCGTTCATCTTCAACCACATGAAAGGAATAAACTTACTGCACAATCTGTCAAATGTGCTTTCTTAAGATATGGTGGCACCCAAAAAGGTTTTCTTTGCTATGATCCTGATGTACGTCGAGTGTGTGTGTCTAGAAATGTAATTTACTTTGAAAATTAACCATTTTTTAGCACACAAATGACTCCACAACCCCATCTATAGCTATATTACCTCGTTTTTCCCAAGTCATCAACATCAACACAAAGATTTAAATTTGGTCATGTTTATAATAGACGTAAGGCTTCCACTACGGCTCCTCCGACTCTTTCCGACGCATCTGATCCTAATTTACAGTGATTCGACTCTCTCCGACGCATCTGATCCTAATTTACCAGTATCCAGTGATCCACCTCCGGTTCGAAGAAGATCTATAAATTCAAAACCTCATACACATATAGTTTTTCAAATCCAGTAGCCATGTCCACTACTTTGTCTCCTATTTCAATTCTCACTTGTTATAAACAGGTTACGGCACAGAAATGTTGGCAACAAGCAATGAAAACAGAGTTTCAAGCTCTTGCAGAAAATCATACTGGGGACATTGTTTCCTTACCTCCGAGTATCAAGCTAATCGGTAGTAAGTGGTCTCCAGAGTGAAACTGAAGTCTGATGGCTCACTCCATAAATACAAAACTCGACTAATCGTACTTGGCAATAAACAAGAATATAGCATTTATGAAGAGGCTTTTGCACCAGTTGTGAAAATGACTAATTGTACTTGACAGTAAACAAGAATATGGTATCAACTAATATGGTCTTTTCTTCAAGTTCAAACACTTACCTTCATGAAAAATTGTTTGTACAGAATATATGATATAAAATCTTATATTCTTAGGCAGTCGTACGCTAATTATATCCTTATAATACAATTTGTTACGGGCGCAATTAGCCTAAGAAAAACGGCATGCCTAATTGTAACCTGGTCCCAAAAATGGTGGAGAACTTTCATAAGACCAATTAGCCGAAGAAAAATATGGTAAGCCTAGTTGTAATCTTGTCCTCCAAAGGTGGAGGAGGAAGACGAAGAGAGTTGTCTTACGTTTATAATTTTTTCATTCGATAAAAGATAGAATTAAGAAAAAAAAATCACACTACTAATTCAATAATAGGAGTATAATATTTTTATACATATGCATGCATTTAACAAGAAAAAATATAAGTAATTAATAAATTAAAATAAAATAAATAACGAGCAGCCCATAAGGTAGTACAGTATGTCTAATATGTATACACTGTCGTATTAGTGACGCATAAAATTATTAAATTCCAATGCATACTATTTATTGTTTTATTTTTTTTGCCAAAATACATACTATTTAAATACTACTAAAACATACATTATGTATTAATTATAATTTACAGATAAAGCCATTTATCCGGTAAAAATGAACTAGAACTTTAATTTTTGAGAAAATTCTGGTAACTGCACACAAAAATATAGGGGTGCGGGCCTAACGGGTCGGGTATGTTGTACAGCTCCTCGTTATTATCATCTAAATAAAATTGCACAGATCTAACGATTAATTCGCAACTCGAATGGGAAAGTAACAGGATAGATACATAGATAGATACAGTGAAGATGTATGTATTGCTTAGTTTCGAAACATACCTGCATCAATTCCGAGATTTCCCTTCTCTTTCGCCTTTTGTTACTCGAGCTCGAAGCTGAGTTCGCTGCCGCCTGAATAATCGGCGCTAGACCGTTAATTGTCATAAACAAATCTAATTAAACACAAATAAACAACGAAACTAGCATAGACGAACACGAAGAAGAGGATAATAATTAGAAATCAACTCACGTGCTCCGGCAAGACGAAAGATACGGGCGTCGCCGAAATCGGAGCGTCGGGGTCCGAAAGCATCGGCTGCGGCGGAGACAATGGTTGTATATAAACGATTTAAGAAGCTCGGAAACGAGAAATTGGAGAAAAATAGATGATGAATATCGATTGATTAAAATATTACCTCGAATGGAACTAAAGCGGTGGTGTTAGCATCGGCAGCAGCAGAATTGTCGTTTTGAATTGCGGTGTGGGAAGCCATGGATAAGTGAAATGTTGTTGAAACAGGATTTCCTGAGGTTTATGAAATAGTTTGGGGAGAAGATGAATGTGCGAGGTGAGTTGAGTGGAGATTTTATATATGAGTTTGGGGAGTTCACAATTGTGTAGGCGAGAAAGAAATGTAGGCGCGCATTGCAAGAAAAAATAGAAACAAATTCAAATATATTTCAACTTCAAATACTTTTCCAAATATTTTCAACTTTTTTTTTAATATGGGCCTTATGCATAGAGCATAGTACTAAACAATTGGTTTGCGTTTAAAATCCAAATAATACATTAGAGGTTTTGAATTGACAAGATAATTTGGGTCTTTCTGTCATCAATTTTAATCAATATTTTTAAAACGTGAAGTCTCAATTTTGGTTATCACTAAAATTACTTCAGCGACGCAATGGACAGTGAAATGTTTTCTATCAGGAGTTTCCAATTCAAATTTTCAAACGCTGGAAAATCAAACGGAATCACAACTCCGGATTTATTATGATGTGATGTTCGGTGTTTGTAAATGTAAACATCCAAGTTGAATGGTGCTAGCTATTAAGAGCAAGATTTATCAAACCCCTTCTTGTCAAGAGGGTTCTAGCTTCTATCTGTACATTACAATCAGAAGAAATAATTTTAAACGAACTATTATTACCTAAAATCTAACAATGAGGGAAAAAAAAAAATAGGACCCTTTGTATCTTTAAGATTTTTGATGTTTTGGGTCTGACGCAATTCGACAATGCTTAGGGATACATCAGCCACCTCCTTTAAATCGCAGATCTTTAGCCTTTGACCAGGAGGAGAAAACGGCCTGCAAGAGTGCTCCCACCATCTTCCTGATTCAACAATTACCAAGCGCTTCAATACAACAATAGCCAAGAAATTAATAGCACAAGAACCACTATTAACAGGCCAACAGCTTAGCAAATCAACATTTCATCTACAACCAAAGGTCATTTGAAGTAAACTTGAAATTTAGTTTAACACCAAAGGACTTTTAAAGTAAACAAATTTTTTAATAAACTCTGCTTCTTTTTCAATAAAACAGCAACTTAAATATAGTTGACCAACTCCAGAACACTCATACCATAGTACCATCTGAAAGTGCACTTTGACTGGTATGAACGAAACACATCCATGTTAGATGCAGGACATAATAATCGTAAAAAAGTTGTAGGTCAAATAGGAACTTACACTTAACCTCTAGGTCACACCAATGTCAGACGTATGACAACAATCTTCATTCACAGCAGGCTTTTCCTTAGATTTAGCATCACTGTCTTGCTGCTCCTTGCTTGGTGTGAAATCAAGCTGCTTTTCCACGCTCTTAAAAATAGAAGTACGTTTGGATCTTAACCGATATGGTGGTGAAGCATTAAATGACTTGCCATTGTTTACAGGAATAGAAGAAGCTGGGCTTTCAAACAACATCTTGTCATGCAACTGAGCATCTTTCAGACAGCTGGTACCTTGCCCCAATCTATCGGAAGTTAAAGAACTGCCTTCAACTGCCCTGTTGTCCGCCGTCCTGCTTTCATTAGCTGGGGAATGTTTGGGGGTTTCCGCTTTTCTTTTTCGTAAGATAGAAGGTGTATTTGGAAAGCTCCTAGCAGCCATTTTAAGAATGGATTCTGGGGTCAACCCATACAAACTGCTGCTTTTCATGGAAGGTGGAGTGATATTACTCATAGGCGATGCTACTGGTTCAGGTTCAAGGTGCCTCTCTAACACATTGTTTGGGTTGGATACAAGGTAATGCTCTAACAGCGGTGACTGATAGTACAAGGAACCATATACCGGACTCCTACATGGCGATGATGTTGCAATTGCTTTGTCTACACCATTGGTTCTGATGCTCTCGATTTCAGAAGCTGAATAGACATGATTATCATCTATATTCAATGATTGTGGCTTGGACTTGGCAAGATCAGACACAGTAGGTTCATTATGGAGGAAACCTAAAGAAACCCCCATGTCATGAGATGATGTCATTAATCCTAACTGGTTGCCATCTTCTTCAATTTTGCATACTTCTGTGGTTCCTGATGAAGTTTGCATAGTTGACTCTGACCCTACATTATTAGAACAGACTACTTTCCCAGTAGATGTTGCAAGATACGAGTCCTTGGCACTAGTTTGAAGGACATTTTTAGCAGCCGGCGGAAGGTTTCCAGTAGCTAGATAAAACTCTAACTTCTTTTTCAAAGAACTATTCCAGTGATTCTTGATTGCATTGTCGGTCCTGCAGATGCAAAAAATATTCAGAAGTGAGTAATCATAAATACATTCTATATGGAATACAAACTAAATTGGCCAATACAGCATTTATGGTGATTTCAGTAGCCTCTAGGTTACAACGTGGCTAAAAATTGGCAGCTAGAACAGCTAGCAAAGATGATTATGATAAGTCTCGTAACGATCAGAAGCTAGGTATATGTGGAGCAAAAAGAAAATAGTCGTCAGAATTGCAAACAGTAAACTCAAACCTATACATTAAAGAAAAGATTTCTCCTCATCTTGAGCTTTATTAAAAAGAAAGCAGTTCGCATTTTTAGATAGTTTTGATCAATCAATCTCATAGAAAGAATTTTAAGTATTACCTGAAGGATATGAAACCTACTTGAAAGTCTTATCACTACTAAAATCACAAAAACAATTACAGACTCAAATCAATCAAGCAAGAAAGAAAAAGAAAAAGAAAACAGAAAATTCCAGAGACAATAAAACAAAACCAAGAATGAAGAAGGGAAGACAAAATATAAAACACGGAAAACTTGATATCCGTCCTTCACCAAAAACAATATTTGAACTGAAAATGGATGATATGCAGATTTATAATCTGTTAATATCTGATGCTACTACAAACTTAAACAAGCTACTGTAGTGGTATACATCTGTGTTCATGAGAGTCTTAATGCGACTGTGAAACTGACCAATGAACCACAATAAAGTCTGTTATTTGAAGGAAACAAGTAGTATTATCTGTGTGCATGAAAGTCTTAATGTGAATGTGAAACTGACCAATGAACTACAATATATTCTTCAACTAATTTGTCCCTTTAAACTAATTTTCATTATTGTACAGCATGCATCTTGTTATTAAATTTAAGTGCTTGATATTTACAGTTTAATATTTACTGTCCCTTGCCTTCTGTATAAATTGCTAATTTCTGTACTTTCTACTTTCTCAGTGTCTCTGTGAATGTCAAAACAGTTATATTCATAGAAATGCCAACTCTGCCCCTCTCCCCAAATCCTAATCTAGGATTTGTTATGCAGAGTGTGGTTCAGTGACATTAGTATTGTAATGCTAACTTGCACAAGCTTTACTTGGAATCAAAACTAACCTAGTTTAGCATCAGACACTATAGACAATAACTCAAAATTTACTACTAGCTATTAAGTACCTTCCAGGTAGAACCTTAGCTATTTCAGCCCATTTGTTCCCATATAATCGATGGGCATTCATAAGGGCTAATTCTTCCTCCAATGTCCAAGCATCCTTTTTTATATATGGATTCAAGTGATTGTGCCATCTGTAAAAAAGCAACTATGTTATCCTCCACAATCAATCTTATAGATAACTACAATGACCTCCATAATGTCAACATGCAGGAATTGTTAGAATTTAAAAAAAATGTGTAGAAAAGAAAACAACCAGGGGTAATTTAAAGCCATGTATGCTCTGTGTAGTCAAATGTATAACTGAACAATAACAAGTATAACTGATGATAAATTATAGTGGAACACGATTCATAGACACAGAATTTCGTAAAGAGATGCACAACCATTACGTAAATAAACAAAAAACTTTATTATCTTATGGAGTATTAGACTCCCAACAAATTCTTTATACTTGATGCAATAAGATCAAATGTCATATACCTCTCACGACATTGTTTCCCTATGCGGCCAGGCAGAGATTTTGCAATAAGTGACCACTTCGTAGGTCCGTATTTTGCTACGAGTTCAGTAATTTTCACATCCTCCTTTAAATAACAAAATATAGATAAATGTCAAACCATGAAAGCTTGTTAATTCCTTTAAAAATATTCTAACATAGTAGTTACAGACGTAAATTGGTAGGAGTGCGGAAATTAGGTTCAACCTCTTGAGTCCAAGGTCCTTTAATTAAATCAGGATTGAGAACCTTTTGCCACCGATGTAGACACTGCACTTCTGATCGATCCGGAAAAAATTCCGCTGCCAAAAAATATAAACACATATATATATTAGAACTAAGAACTTGAAACACCAAAAAAATGTTAGAGAATACAATAATCGTAATACATGTAACTAGAGTGGAATTTTAATTAAACTAAATAAACTTCAGTGGAAAAGGAACATGTAAGTTTACGAGTTCTATCAAATATTATTATACATTGAAACTGAACCAAGCAACTGTAGAATAATCCCATTGCTTTACCCTGTGGGTTCCTTTATTATAAACAATAACAATACAAAAGATATGTTAGAAACTTCAAACATTTCTTTACTTTCATTTCTCTCAAGAGACAGGGACAGAGACAACTAAGAAGTGCAAGCAAACAAGTAATTGCTGCTCTACGGGTGTTACAATCTAATTTAAAGACCATTCTCACAAATTAAATCACTCAGAGCTTTTGTTAAGTGTAAGAATTTCAGCTTCAATTAGTATTAGGTCTTAATTGTTTGAAAAGTGTATATTTATACATGTGTCAGTAACAGACTTAAATAGTTGTATAGAGTTATAAAATTGAGTCGTCAGAAGACAGATCAGAGGCCAACATTGCACAGAATTATAAAGACTTAAGTCAGAGGAATAGAGATAAGAGACATATACAGCATAGGAAGGAACCCGGAGAGATGAGAGCTCAGAGTTCAGATTCTAGAGAGAAAGTGAAGGCAGATTGGTTGCACTAGTCCATTTCATACATATTTAATTATGTACATCATAACTAGATTGATTAAAAGTTAAAACTCACCAATTAGGCAAATAGGCAGGCAAACTGGTAATGCGACACCCAGTGCCATGCCTAACAAATTATCTGTTGGTGTTTGTTAGGCATTTCAACATAATCAAAAGAAGAAAGGGACATGAAGTAAAGGTATTAGGTCCTTGGTCTTACTCATCATTCTGTGACATCTGGGTTCAATTTATTGACGTTCAAAGTTGATAATAACACAATTTTATAAATATACAACCTATTATTCTAAAGACCAAGCAGCTGACAGCTTTTATGCAAATGGAATAAGCATAATAACTGTTAAATAGAAAAACGGTGATTACAAGTTTTGGGCATACACTACTAATTTACAAGTGCCAACAATGTCTTGACAAGTGCCCCATAAATATATTAAAAAATAGTGTCCTAGTGATCTAGGACATTATTTTGGTATATAAACTCCAACAACATGCCTTATAATGTCTTATTCTTAAAATAATGACATATTTGAAGTACTATTGCAGGGAAGGGAAAAGATGAGAGGAGAGAGATGTGTTGAAATGGAGGGAAGCTAATTTTTTATTGATAAAAATGGTTTAGGACAAGCATTGTAGTGCCTTGAAAATAAGGCACTTGTTGGATATCCTAGTGCTTTAAGGCACCACTAGGACATTGTTGGAGCACTCCTTTCTTCCAAATGCCTTAAATTTTGGTTTAGGACATCAATTTAAGACATTGCTGGACTTGCTCTAAAACATCTAGTCTAGTTACAATAGGTAATGTAACCTGTAATTTAAATGTACAATGTAATCACCACAGGTACCAAAACACAACTGACTAACCTATTTTCTTCCAGCACTTCCCTTTATAAATTGTGACAGCTCTCTTCAATGTATCATCCTGCGAAAATTCAGTGAGTTATATCTACCAGCACTAATGACCATCAATGGTGCTGTAAAGCTGGTAAAATGCAATGGCAAGAATCACTTTATTTAGATGACTTTGATTTAATTTCCTGTGACAGGAATGGGTCACACCCAGTTATAACTAAAATAAGACACAGTAAACTTATGTAGACTCCCATTTCTTAGTAGTATTACAGCCTAATAAAGTAAAGCAAAACAAAACAAAAAAGCGTTACCTCCTCTGGAGTCCATCCCCCCTTCGCTCGACGAATTGGTCCACTGATACGCCTACAAGAAAAGTTAGCACATTAATATAGATGGCCTCATGATTTGTAGAGTGCTGAAGAAAATAGTAAATTAGAAAAATAGAGAGAAAAGTATTATACAATACAAGCATGACAACTGCAAAGAGACAGATATAACAGCTAAATGAGTATTGTATTTAAAAAACCAGTGACATGGGCTATATGCTACATACTGATGCTTCGACCTTAAAATTAGCAGAAAAAGAGGTTTATTTAAACCATCAAGTTATCACCAATTTTGTGGCTTTAAAGGTTACATAATAGATTTAGATTGCAATGGACTACTTTACAAAATTTCTTTAATCTGGAGTGCAAGTGTGCAACTCCTCAAGAGGTCACTTACATTGAAAACAAGGTTTTAAAAATAGTAATGCAGTAAGGTTATAAAAAATGTGTGCATTTGACTTCTCCAAATGCATATGGGTTTAAATACCAACAGTGAAGTCCAGAATCCAGATCAAATGTCAATATTACTTTCCTACTTTTATCTTTCTCCTCCTCTTGACAAATTATCAAACAGCTAGCAAGTAAGCTGGCACCATATGAGACTGAAAAATCATTGACTAGTGGATTACATATAAAATTGACATACGACTACAGTCACTACACCATACTGGCTGTTAGAAGTGAACTACAAACAAGACAGATAGTTGAAAATTACCTTTGCCTCACAAAAGATGGTTTGTGAGTGGAAGCGTAGTACCATACTATTCAACATAAAGTATCATTCTTTTCTAAATCTTGTACTCAGGTAAAGAACTATGCTGATGATTAGCATAGTATAGAGGCTTTCTTTTGTAAATTTTGTATTAGGGTAATGAAATATGCTAATGATCAGGGGCATGCAGAACCACAAATCAAAGCAAATCATATAAACACTCTACTTTTACAGAAACAGGGAAAATTCATATTTCATGTATTTAATGTTTATAGCAAAATACACTATTTCCAACCTGTCTTTAGATTCCTCTAGTCAATATACACAAATCAGATATAGTTTAGCTAGATTAAGATAACATACTAAATTTGGGAGAGCATAATTAAATAAAGCAAAGCAGCATTCAATTCAGGAAATTTTGAATGCACTGTGCAATTCCCTTGCAATAAATAATCCTGCATACAAGACATCCATATCTATATCAACAACAAAGCACCGAGTAAAAGATCACTACCTTTGAGCTACGGATGAGTCAGGCGTTGGACTACAAACCCCAGGCGACTTAATGTTAATACTCTCACTAGTCTCCGAAACCGAAGAGCTAGACACCGCCGCAGATTGTTTATTCTCCAAACAACACTCCTCTAACTTAAGCTCATCCATTAAAGACCAACCGTCATCCAAAATCAACAACCTGCCACAATCCAACACCACAAAAGCCAATATTAAACTCCACAACACACACAATTCCAACAAAACCGATATCAAATCGTTCCGCTTCAGCTACAACAATCCCCAATCCCCCTAATCAAAGCCGCAAATCGCAACTCATACTTCAATTCCAACAAAATTAACAAACGAAAACTCAGATCTCCAATAACGCCACAATCAGATCATAATTACATCACAACACCAATAATCACACACAGAAGAACAATAAAACAGATCAGAAAAGCATATTAAATCGTAATTAAACACGAATTAATCATCCAAAACTGTTGAATTAATTATAACTAACTCCACAGAAACACATATGATAATAATTAGTAATAAAACACAAATATAGAAAGAGAAATCTAACCTATTAATTGAGATGAAGCGCTCATATGTAAACCTAATTTGTTAAGAGATTGATAGAAGGGGGTTTATACATAGAAAATAAAAACTCGCCCGTTGAAAGAGAGAAAATAGTAGATACAATTTTTTGTATCTAACGAATATAAAGACCACCGACGGCTCCGTTACGTTTCGTTAAGTTAGAGAGGATATGTAGCGAGGAACTTAACGGTGATAAACGGAGGCCGTTAAGTTTTAGGTGATTAAAATAGAATAGGTTTGAACCTCAAACGGCTTACTATTGCGATGGCTATCCTTTTGTGTATCGGCCAAGTTTGCTTTGGTTCCCGGGTCAGTCTGCACCGTCCGATTTGATGATGAAAGATACGTTACGAGTTTAGTAACTGATGAATAGATGACGGCCCTAATTTTGTTTTTTTTATTCATCTTATTTTTTTCCTTCCATAATTTATTTGCTCTAGAATAATCATAGTAAATTAAATCGACTCACCTTTGGGAATTCTTTAAAATTAATTTAGATAATTTAGGCTTTGTTTGTCTGTCAAAAAATATATTGAAAGAAAAGGTTTTTTAGACTTTTCCTGCGTTTGTTTGAAATTTAGACAATATTTTTTAGAAAAAATTTTTGTGAGTTTATTTGAATTTATAAAAAATATTTTAAGATTTTTTTGTATTTTTTTTGTGTTTATTTGATTTTATGTAAAAAAAATCGATGATGAAACTTTCCTCCCTTCACGAACAAGAAAATATTTTTCAAAAATATTTTCTATCTTGAATTTCATTAAAAAGTTATCAAAGAATAGAAATATTTTTGAAACTATTTTCTGGAAAATTTCTAAGAAAAATTTTCTAAAGAAATGTTGACCGCATTTCTTTAGAACATATTCATGAAATCTTTGTCGGAAAACTTTGTCTTGAAATTTCTCAAAAATAATCATACAACATTTTCACACAAAATTCTCACGAAAAATTTCTGAGGAAATCCTGGATAAATAATTTTCAGAAATTTCCTCAAGAATTTGAAATGTTTTTTTAAAATTTCCTCGGGAATTTTTCTCTAAAAATTTGTTTAAATAAAATAAAGTTTTCGATATATATTTTTAATGAAAAATATTTTATAGGAAAAACACATTCCAAGAAAATTAAGTAAATAATTCCAAAGAAAATATTTTCAAAATAAAGTTATTTTCGGTAATAAAAGGGAATTTTAATTTTTATTTTTTTACTGTTTGTAACTTGCGGAGGTTCTCGTTAAATTAACACGGTCTTGTTTTTTCTATTAAAAAAACGGGTGAATTACCGAAATATTCATATTTTAAAAAAGAATATCCAAAATATCTATATACGAAAGAGGCTGCCCAGAATAACCAATCAAATCAAATACGCATGCCACACATGCGTGGTCAAGTTTTATATTTTTAACAAATAACACGCATATTGAATTTGCGTATATACAGTGACTCGCATTCTAATAATGCGTGTTGAGCATGCACACTAACTGAATACGCATTTAAGATACGCGTATGTCCATTGTCCTCTAAACAATTTGCAATTCTCATAAATGTGTACCTCATAGATAAAAAAAAGGGACCAACCTGACTTGAGGTATTTACATGTGTTGAAACTTCTTGCACATGCATACGCATTTGGATGGTGCGTTGGTGTTAAAAATTATAATTCATAAATATCAAATATATATGTGGGGTCAATATTCAGTCATTAATATATACGCAAGACTTGAACGTGTACTGTGAGAATTCGTGCAGAAAGGATGAATGAATTAGCGTCTTATCGACACACATTCAACAGATATGAGTTTGATCGGTTAAAAAGGACACACAATCCGGTATATGTTATTTTGGACATACACCACTTGAATACTAGTTATTTTAGGTTTTTTCTTAAAAAAAACACTGTCTTTGAACATAAACTACTGTATCAATATGTCAACAAGTCATATGTGTGAATCTAATTTTTATTTTTTTTGAAAATAAATAATTTTATTAATATAAAACATTTAGAAAAAACAAGTATTGGACAGAACCCTATCAAGTACAATGTGACTGTGACGGTGGAACAAAAAAGGAGTTAAACATATATTGGTTTCAGATTTCTTAACACATTATTGAAATTCTTTAATCTGAAAAGTATTAAAATGACATTTCACATCATAATTGACCTTCACATGAATATCATTTGTAGCCCGTTCAAAACTATCAATTACATCACTCATGTTGAAGCAACGAATATCACCAAAATATGAACAAATTTTTGTTGTGAAAAGTGAGCTCTTGCGGCATCTACCACCATCTCAGAATCGAATCGATGCGAATCTTATAGATCACCCAAAATATTATATAAATTATTTTCAGAGAAATAGTGATTCGTATGAAGACAAACAATAACTTCAAAGCATAACCTAATATCTCAAAAAAAAATGGACACGACAAGACACTGAACACATCTCACCCAAAAAAATTTTCGTAAGAAGATTTGAACTCAAATTTCATGCATTGCACAATTACATTTCATCACTAAGAAAATAAAAGATTCTATCTTTAAATGATTAAAAGAAAAAATGACTCCTTCCTGTCTGTAAATTGCATCGTATGTGTACTTGAGATTATATACATAACGTAAAAATGAGAGTATCACTATAAATAATCAGAAATTTGACTGGAAAAAATATCGGAAGTCCACTAATAATACATTAGATCAGTTGTGAAATTTGTTTGTCCTCGGCTTAACTTCAATAATGGTACTATCAGTCACGGGTCAAGATTTTACTAAGGTATGAGGGGTGAGGGGTCAATCTTCCTGCCAAATAATTTACGAGTAAAAAAAGAGAAAAGAAATTATGGCTCTGGTTTTCGTTGACACAAGTCTTAGCTGCTCTACTTAAGAATTCCATAAAGATCATATATATATTTGTAGTTCTTACTTATTTATAAAGCCAGAGATAGCATGTTTAATGAATCTTAAATTTACCTTCTCGCAGCAATCACCTGGGCTTATCAGGTGACCTAGTACTTTTACTGGAGTAATAACCTTTGCAATAATACTGTAGGCATCATGCACTATAACCTTTTTGCAATATATATGGTTCTAATTAGCTTTGTTAGCCTATATATCCTTTATGGGGAAGGCTCATTTAATTTTTAATCATTTGAAATCATTTGTCAGCGGTTGTAATTGTAATTCAAAAGACACTGGCTGTAGTTATCTTTGGAACCATTGATCATCGGTTTGGAAGTATTCTGTGTGATCTATCATATACCTATTTAGCATACTGGCTGAACTTAATATAAACAACTTTTACAGGAGATGCAATTTCAAGGTAAAGAGTTCAGCAGTCATGGGCGGCAACAACACCCACCAAAACAACAATAACAAACGGAAGATATATAGTTCATGATAACAGGATTTATGAACCTCTTGTCAAGTCCTCCCAAAAAAGAAGCAAGAAATGAACGCATAGTTCATGATAATAGGATTTATGAACCTCATATACTTGATAGTTGAAACTCTTGAGGAATTCGTTGTGTCAGTTTCAACAAATTGATTTCTCATATTGGCAGAAACACAGGTTTGTGGCAGAATCTAGTTTCTACATGTTGGATCATATAATCTGATTTGTAGTTAATCTGCCCCGACTCTTGTTGTATAATTGTGATATAACTTTCAGTCTTTCACCATGATATACGAACATTAGATGATGGGATTTTCTTATACAACTGTGGTTAGCCCGATTAGATGCACAGGCACTTCTCTTGAGGGAGCTTATTATTTCAGTTCAGTTGGAAAGATCACATGTCTTTTTAACTGTCGCAGCAATAAAAATATGCACTAGATCATAGCCACATACTGTGATCCAGATTAATCACAGTAGGCTCAAGACCCTACTTATACACCTGCCCAGAGGAAGGTGGTTCCAGAGCAGGGTGGTCAGAAAGAAACAGGGAGCCATCAAGATATAAAAGGAAAGAGGGACGACAAAAGGGAAAGAGGCGGACATACACACACAAAAAACACTAAAATCAATCCACCTTGTGATGGGTATAGATTCAGAAGGACCATGCATCATAATCTTATAAAATTACATACTACTTAAAAACATGCTATCTCTGGCTTTAAACTACAAATTTATATGATCTTCTAATGATGGTTACAGAATTATTGTAAAATAGAGCAGCTACGGCTTGTGCCAAGGAAAACCAGAGCCATCAAGAAATTTTCAAAATCTTCTAGGAAGAGATAAAAGTTCTCACAATTTTTCAACAAAATTTCTTCCGAGAAATGAGATGATTAGAAGAGATACTCTCATACATTTCTTCTTTTTCAAAATTATCTCTCATCCTCCCAGCTTAAAGATAAAAATGAAAGCTTTATCATTTTTTTCATTTATCTTCTCTTCTTTTTTTTAATCAAAAACGTTGGAGCACTCTGTAAACTCTTTACCATAGTAGTTCGCATTTCAAACCAAGAAATAGAAACAAAATGATATCTAAGGATATAATTATATATACAATCACATAATTCTCCGATTGAAACAGTTGATATTTACATTATTACTGCTTCTTCTATACAGAAACACCAACAATAATAGCAAAAAAACTAATTTTATTAACAGGACTGTGATATATAGTCACTCCATCACCGTCCTAAAAGCGAGAATTAAAGAAGAAAAATTACCCCATACCAAAACCATATCAATTAATTCGAAGTTTATTTCATGACGTGAAAAAGGATTATATATCAATCGAGGAATGTTGTCCATATTTCATTTGCAGGTGCATGGATTGCAGGTGCACTTCTCTCCACACTTGCATTTGCAACCATCGTTCTCAGCTCCCATATCACTTTCCCATCCCTCCATGTAACTGCGCATACATAATTAATTCGAATTTTTTCATTATAAATATCATACGTAGAAGCAACCACGGGTTGGTTAATCTAGGATAAAGTCCCGACTGAGTTTTTAAAAAGAAAAGAAATTTTATAATAAACGTGTAAATATGACATACTTCATTTGGGGTGCAAGACCATCAATGAGAGTTTCAGAAGCGTTGCCGTTAATCATGTCCGGATACATTTTGCATCTGCAATAATCAATCTATTATACGTAAATATGCAAATATCAAAAATATTATCACGAATCGTCGTTCGAGGAATTAGACAAGTACAAGAGACGGACCCTGTGCAGCTGGTGCCGCACTTGCAACCAGAACCACACCCACATTTTCCAGCGCAGCAGGTCGACATTTTGGGGATTGATCAAGGCAGATAATAATAACGTTACAGAAAATGAAGAACAGATGTGACTTTTTGTGTAGAAGAGATGTTACATATTTTACGCGCATACATGTTTATATAGATTAATTAGAGTTAGCAAATGCATAATTCAAGGCTGGCCGGGATTTAAGTGTTGACCAAGTTTAGAGGGGAGGATATGAAGGGAACGGTAAACATCTCAAGCGAAATTCGTTGGGAATGTACATAAATTTAGCACTACCTTTTCAGTGATTTGTGATTATCGTTCACCCTCAACTACATACGACTCATATTGCAAATTTAATTATAGAAACTACTAATTAGTTTTTTGATAAATAATAATAATATTATTATTATTATAATTTTTTTTATTCTCTACTACCCCATAACACTAACACTAGTGTAACTCTACGAGTGTCAGTCCAGTATTGATATTCCGTCTCAAATTACATGTCCGTGTTATTGTTCCAGTTACACTGGGGTGGAGTCGTAAGTAAAATGGAAATGGCCTGAGGTGGTACTGTGTTCCTCGACGGCGTATGAATCAATGGGAGTTTGGAGCGACGGAAGATTGCAAATCCTGATTCATGCTATCCTATCAGCATGGCTTCTGATCCGACGAGTCGAATCGGAGCCGAGTCATCAAGACAAGCAAGCTCTCCTCGCCTTTATCTCGCAAGTCCCCCATGCCGATCGCCTCGAGTGGAACGAGTCAGACTCGCCGTGCAACTGGGTCGGCGTGTACTGTGACCCCACCAAATCCTACGTGGCCGAACTACATCTCCCTGGTATAGGCCTTCTGGGGTCCATCCCAGCCAACACACTCGGAAACCTAACTCAGCTCCGAGTCATTAGTATCCGATCCAACGGCCTCTCCGGTACACTCCCCTCCGACTTCTCGAATCTCAAAAATCTTCGGAGTCTTTACGTTCAAAAAAACAAGCTCTCCGGTGAGTTCCCACCGAGTTTGCCTCATTTAACTGGTTTAACTCGTCTAGACCTTTCTACTAATAGTTTTACAGGTGAAATCCCTCCCTCGATCAATAATCTCACTAGATTGACCGGATTGTTCATGGCGAACAATAAATTTTCGGGGGCGATACCGAGCTTAAAATTAGAAAATTTAGTCGACTTGAACGTGTCGAATAATAAATTCAATGGTCCGATTCCAACGACATTACAGAAATATCCTCAATCTGCATTTTCCGGTAATATTGATCTTTGTGGAGGTCCGTTAACAAAATGTAAACCTAATATTTCGGCCCCTTCAGATTTCGCATCATCAACACATGACAGTCCGGAGTCCGAAATTAAACCGAAGAAGATGTCCATAGGCTTGATAATTGCGATTGCAGGCGGTTCAGCTGTAGTTGTGATACTTCTTTTTATACTTGTTTCGATTATTTGTATGATGAAGAGAAAGCATGATAGTGATGAAGCCACGGAGCGTCGCGAAGCAGCCTCCGCAAGGCTATCTGCGGAGGCTGTGGGAACTTCAGGGGATGGAGGGTCAAAGAGGAATAAATTGATATTTTTTGACAATGATGGAGCAGTGCGCAAGTTTGAGTTGGATGAATTATTGAGGGCTTCTGCGGAGATGTTGGGGAAAGGAAGCTATGGAGCCTCGTACAAAGCGGAGATAGATGATGAGACGGTGGTGGCAGTGAAGAGATTGAAAGATGCGACGGTGAGTGAGAAAGATTTTGAAGAGCAAGTTGAGGTTTTGGGGACAATAAGTCACGAGAATGTAGTGCCACTCAGAGGCTTCTACTATGCTCAAAATGAAAGGCTCCTTGTTTATGATTATATGCCTGCTGGAAGCTGCTCTATGCTTCTTCATGGTATGTCAATTCTCTCTGCTTTTATCTTTAATGATCCTTTGTTACATGCTAGCCTGTATTGGCCATTGACTAATCACCATTTATCTTATACTTCTCATCGTGACCAGAATTATATGTGGATTAACTGACATTAGATTGACATACTGACATTAGTTATTCAGTTTGTAAGATACAGATACATAGAAGGATTGTATGTGCAAAAACATCGAGTCTGCTTCTTCATATAGCTCTGAAGGCAATAGTAGGAGAGCTTACTACAAAGTTAGGGTCCAGCTTAATTGACCATATATGGATCGATGATTGCCTGCTAGCATGTTTCATTCTTCAACCTTAGTATTTGATTGCCTGCTAGCATGTTTCATTCTTTAACCTGAGTATTTGATGAGGGTGTTTGTTTTAGCTTATAAATAGTTAAATAATCATTTAAAAAGATAAACATCAAAATCATCATTCTCTCGATTTAAATATATCAATTAGAACATCTCGTGTGGAGGTTGTCAAGATAGTTGTCAACCTTTACCACATCATCTAATATATTATTATTATATCTCCTCTGTCATCTATCTCACTATTGGCAACCTCTGTTAATGATCTATTCTAATAGCTGGTAATTACAAAAATTGCTAATGTGGTTCCATTTATAAGTGATAACAATATGAAGAATATAAAAAAGGTAAAAATTTATACATTTTTGAAAAAATATATATGATTTTACTATATGAGGAAATTGTCAACTTTCAACAACTTTGGTTAATCATACAACTCCACTCCAATAGATGGGCAACCAAGATTGTCATGATATGTAGGAGTTTGTAACATCTGGGCAACTCTACTCTTATTATTGAAGTTGCTCTTAGAGCAACTCCAATGGGGGTGCTAAAAAGAGTGCCAAAGTGCCATGTGGCATGACGTGGCATGGCACTCTTGTTGGTTCTCCATTGGAGTGGAAGGGGTGCCAAGTAAAGTTGAAAACTTTTGGCACCCTCTTAAAATGTAAAAAAAGTGTGTATATCATCCTAAAGCATATAGTTCCCTATCTTTTTATACTTATATTTGTTTTATTTAATGTGGCAACTTTGGTTGCCAACCATTGAAGCAAATTTTATGTAAGAGTTGCCAAAAATACAAATAGAGAGAAGATAAAATAAGGGAATTGATAAATAAGCTCCAAACTTTACTATTTAAGCTCCCATTGTATTTTTTTCCTGCATTAACACCTACAATATGATGGGAAAATATGGTATAAATTTTAAAATTGGAGCTTAAATAGTAAGATATGGAGCTTATTTATCAATTCCCTAAAATAATAGTAATTTTGATGATGTGTCATTTTAAGCAAGCTTAGTTAGCACCCTCATTGGAGATGCTCTTGTTGGCTCATTGTCATTCACTTCTCCTGCTTGTATTTTTTTTACGAAGACAAACACCTCGCAATCTTCTCACATGTCAATTATGTATCTTCATATCGAACTTACACAATTAATTGCAGGAAGCAGAGGATCAGGCAACGAACCACCGAACTGGGAAACCCGTGTAAGAATCGCAACAGGCGCCGCAAGGGGGCTGGCTCATCTCCACTCCTTCGGCAAAATAGTCCACGGCAACTTAAAATCCTCCAACATTCTCCTCACCAGCGACAAAGACCCCGAAGCCACAATCATCGACTACGGCCTCAGCACATTCTTCTCCAACGACTCCCCCCACCCCGACCACCACCGAGCCGGAGGGTACCGGGCTCCAGAAGTCCTGGAAACCCGAAAAGCGACGCTAAAATCAGATGTATACAGTTTCGGAGTGCTGCTGCTAGAACTCATCACAGGAAAATCGCCTTGTCAGCAGACATCAACAGGGGAGGAAGGCATAGACTTGCCACGGTGGGTCCAGTCAGTGGTTAAAGAGGACTGGGCTTCAGAAGTGTTTGATATAGAGTTAATGAAGTACGAGGATGTGGAAGAAGAGATGGCGAAGCTGCTGCAGATAGCCATGACTTGCGTCGCCACCGTGCCCAATCAACGACCGGCGATGTTGGACGTGGTTAGGTTGATTGAGGATACTGTCGGAAGCGGGGACCCACCTATCACTATCATCCCATGATTAGTTTAGTTTTAGCTTTTTTTATAGATTTTGGTGAAAATTGATTAAATTTGTGCTCTGTTTTTTCTGAATTACGGTCTCGTCTCTCTTTGAGTTATCTTTCTATTAATGTATTTTCAGGTGAGTGACAACAAATTTGGAATATAAATTTTAATTCATTTTATATATGTTTATTCATTTTTTAAAAAGATGTGATTAATCCATTTTAAAAACTTTTTGACCTTTTACAGGTTTTGACTTAATAATAGCAATTAGTTTTTAAAATTATTTTTCAACAAAAAATATATATCAAACTCTCATTCAAAATTTTTTAAAATTTGTAATTTCAGTTATTAAATTAAGACTTATAAAATACGTAAAAAAACTAATAGACCTTCAAAAACTTCCATGGACGAATAATCTTAGGGGCAAATTAGGCAACTTCAAAAAAAAGGTCTTACTTAAATTAAAAAAATGGTCTACAAGTAATAAGTAAATTAAACTCATAAGTGATTAAATTGTTTGAGAAAAAAGTATTAGTCCTGAAACAAAAGTTAGCATTCTCAGCTGATTACAAGTGTTTCTGCCTTTTTACACAAATAGGTCAAAAAAAGTAGAAATTAGATTTTTAGAAAAAGAAGCTGGAAGTAGTCGTAACCAAACGCACACTTAATCTTCTGGTATCGAATCGGTACATCCCTACAACATGGGGCCGTTTGGGAAGTGCTTCTTACTTAAAGTAAAAAAAAATGAAGTAGAAGTTAGAAGCAAGTTGAGACATATAAGTGATTAAAGTATTTGAGAAATAAGTAAAATCATGAAACAAAGGGGCCGTTTGGCTGAGCTTAAAATAAGTGACTTATTGCTTAAAGTAAAGGAGTGGATTAGAAGTGAGAAGTTGGTGTGAACTTATAAGTTACCAGAAGTGTTTGGATACCGTGACTTATAAGTTACCAAAAGTTTTATAAGTGTTTGGATAACTTAATTATAAGTTGGTATAGTTTCGTATTTTTATAATATAGTAATTTGTTTCTATTAAAAAATAAATTATAATAATATAAGACCTTTTATTATTAATACATGAAATATTTTATAAATACAAAATTTTATTATTAAAATAAATTATGATAATAAATCTAAGATTTGTTATGCATCTCGAGTCATGAATTAATTAATTTTTTTAAAAATTATCTCTGGTATATATGATCTCGTGTGTAGATTTATTTACTTCAGATTTTACAATGTTTCTTTAGCATGAGACTAAACAATTGCCTGGGATCCGGTACATTAAGCAACAGGGAAGAAGATCAGAAAGAAGCTAGAGTCCTGGAAAAAAGCTAGGTAACCTAACTTTTTTCTCGGGCTTTTATTACAACATTTAAACACTTCATATAATTTGCCAAACGTAAGCAAAGAAGTGGAACTGAGCTTATGTCTCTTTTTAAATTCAGAAGCGCTGCATCCAAACACCCACAAAAGCTACAATTCGTCTTTTATCGACTTCTTTTTCTTTTTTTTTAAGCACTTAACATCACTTGCCAAACGTATGGGAAAAGAGAGGAGGTGGACTTCTGGGCTTTTAACCCCAAAAGTTCCATTCCCAAATACCCACTAAGTATTTTTAGTTTTTTATAAATATTTCTTACCTTTTTACACAAACGGTACAAATAAGTGCTTCTAACTTATAATTTCAAAATCTGGGCTTAAAAATTGTTTGGGGACAGGCACTTAGGCCCAACTCCGAGAGGCCCAAAGAGAGATCCAACCCATCATTTGAATTACTTAGACGTTACCACTGTAACGTTCAGGGAGCAAGGATCGCGCTGCACTTAAAAAGTTCATTACTTCCCTCCGAATCGGGCGGGACGGTTACACACAGGGATCCCCCCCCTATAAATATCTAGTAAAACAAGGGTAAATCATTCACATTCATACACTCACACATACACTTACTACGCTTGCAGTTCTCTAAACCCTTTCTTGAGCCACTAATTTATTCTCACGCCGGAGGTGAATCGGGGGGACAATCCCTCGCATTCTTCTCTATTTCAGGTCGCATCTAGGCCTCGGCATCCGGCAGAAACTTGGCTCTAACAAAAGCCTGAGCCAAACACCCCTTATATATAACTATCCAGTCAAAACACTTAAAAGTGTGTGTCAAAAATCAAAGCGTCAAATAATAAAAAGACACAATTCCACTCCATGCGGGAAGATATGGACATGTTTGAAAATTAGAGGTTTTGTAAAAAGCTAGAGGTTTGAGATATTTTAGAGGTTTGATCACTAAAGGTATGGGATTCAAAAAACTAATTTTGAAAAAGCTAATTTCACAAGCTTTTTAGTTAAAGGTTTGGTTTGTGTCAGAAAAAACTAATGAATCAATTATTTATGAAATAATTTTACGAGAAACTGCTAATTCAATATGAACACATGCTAGTATGAAATTGTATGTATTTTAATTATCTAGTGCTTGGTGGACTTCCACCTACATATACAACATCTAAATCAATCAAACTAAACCAAATATATAAAATTTTGTTTTTTAGTATATGAAGGTGAGCACACACTAGAAAAATAATAATTATTATTAGTATCATGTGTTTTCCCCTGTTTCGCCAGCGTTGGAACAAGATCAGAGGAGGTTTTGTTATAATTATACACTAGCCTTTAACCCGTGCGAAGCACGGGCGGATATAAAATTCGTAATTTATTAATTATAATTTAAATTTTAACATCATCTTAATAGTATTTTAGAATTGATGAATTGGATTTTAACCCGATTATATTTACCAACTGATTATATATTTTTGACGGCTACAAATTATACCAATGTCGATTTATTATAATATTGTATATAAATTATATTTAAAAGAATAATGGTGGAGTTTTTATCTTGTACAATATATCAAGTGTTTGTAATTTAAACGGTATAAAACTCTTTAATATTATAAGAGTAAGAGAAGTTTACATGTGACAGACTTGTAGTTACAAAAGAGATGACCAAACCAAAATTTTGTACGATTACAAATTATACTTATGTTGGCTTATTATAGTATAGTATAGATAGTATAGATAGATTCCAGCTTTCGTGACTTTGTGTGTTCGCCCTCAGTTTCGAGTGTGAAATTAAGACTCAGATATTCCTTCCTTTAAAGCCAAATATTATCTTCTTTGAAATAACTGTCTCGTCGTTTTTAGATTAGATATTCTCACATTCAACTCACATCCATCCACTACACTCTGACTATAGAACCAATATGCAACTTTTGAAACCAAAAAGAAAATTTTGATTCAGATTATGTTTTCAATTGATACCGATTAGTATGCTAGCAGAACTGATTGGGGATATGCTATGCTTTCCGTAAGTTGCATATTTATTATAAAATTATATTAATTTTGAACCGTTGAAATTTGAATACGAATCTAATTTAAAGCTGCAGATCTCATTGCTGGTGACTTGATCAGCTTGTAGAAGAGATGGATTGGATGACCTCTAAGCCAGATAGTGGCTTTTCGTTCGAATAGAATTGTGAGAATATTGACGTTAATCTTGTTGCATACAAGTACTTTAGGAGTACAAAAGTGAAAGTATGGAGGAAAGTAAATTAGGAAGAATCAGCTTTTTTACTTCTGATCGGTGTTCTAAAAATCCCCGATCAATCCTTAAAAGATATTTTATCGATTACACTTCGAATGACTAAAAATTCCTGGTTTATCAGAAAAATCTTCGATAAATCCCGAATCGACGGATCAACCGATTAGTTCTGATACCCGATTTCTACATCGTGATTTTGAATTCATACAGAGCCCAAAGGTTAAGCAGAACCATCCCCCTAGCTACATACACATATATAACTACCACAGCTCTTCTCCAGCTTAAAGGAATCCTTTAAACATCATTTATTCTTAGATATTTCTCCATCACACGAGCTAGTTATGATGGCTTCGCCCTCAGAGTTAACCCTTCATTGCAAACCCCACAACACTTATTCTATGCTGCTCAAATCATCTGGAGCTGAACAGGCTACTGCAACTAACGACCAAACTCAAACTCAAAAGCTTGAAGACTTCCTTTCCTGCCTTGAAAAGGAATGCAACGAGATCGAAGCATTCAAGCGTGAACTTCCTCTTTGCATGCAACTTCTTAATAACGGTATATATCCTGATTTTTCTAGCACAATTTTTATTTATACTAAGTGGCTTAATGCCGATCTCAGATAGTACCAGATGTATATATTCATGTTCTTTTTAACAGTGGTATTAGTTTGAAAGTGCAAAATAAATAGGCTGACCATCTTTGTTGAATCAGCCATGGAAACTTTCAGGCAGGAGCTACAAACATGCAGCGCGAGCCAAGGACAGCGTCCAGTTGCAGAAGAATTAGTCATGAAAGTTCAATCAAGCTCAGACTGCTCGGAGATGACATCAAACATGTCGGACAATAAATCTAACTGGATGAATTCTGCTCAACTATGGAGCCAAACAAATGATACAACTAAACAACCAACTACACCGTCTAAAGAAACTCATGATGTTCCAAAGCTAAGGTTAGATGCTAAACAGAGGAATGGTGGAGGTTTTCTTCCCTTCTCAAACGAAAGAATCTCACGTCCTTGCACAATAGGAGCTCTTCCTGATCTAGCTCTAGTATCAGTTGATAAGGAGATAAAAGATAAGAAATGGGTAGAACGTAACCAAGGAAAGAGAGCAATATCTGAAGATCCACAAAGCATTAGCACCAATAATGGTTTCACGTCAACCACAAGTCCACAGACTCACAGGAAGGCAAGGCGGTGCTGGTCACCTGACTTGCATCGCCGCTTTGTCAATGCTCTTCAAATGTTAGGTGGCTCTCAAGGTAAAGAAATCAGAACATTAGGACTTACTGCAAAAAGTAAAGAGGATGTCAATCATACTTACTTTCTACAACCATGATTCTCAGCGTCTATATATGTTCATCTAAGGTGAAGTTTTTTGCTAATAATTGTAGTGGCTACCCCAAAACAAATTAGAGAAGTGATGAAAGTTGATGGTTTAACTAATGATGAAGTTAAAAGCCATTTGCAGGTACAATTTCCCACCATCCTCTCATTCTGTATATATATACATAGAGTCATACTCCAATACAAACCACTAAAATACAAACCAAACTCAAACCAATACAAACTAAACACAGACTAATACAGTTAAGTAGAATGCGAAGAGTTTTGGGGGCGGGGATGGAGGCGTTGACGGGGCCTAAGTGGGGCTTGTAGGGTCGTGGTAGGGTTTAGTGGCACCATGATGGAGCCAAGTTTTGGCTTTTAGGACTGTCTGGGTCCAAGACTTATATAGAATCTTGACGAGTCTTTAATGGGTCCGGGATTGATTGAGTGAGGGTTAGGGTGGACCCTAGGTGGCTGTGGGTGATGACATATAGTGTGTGGGCATTTGCCTATATACATAAACCCCCGCAACACACAAACAAAACTTGAACAAAAAACTACAGGACTGAACTCTGCATGTTCAGATGAGTTGCACTTGCCTTTTGGGTTTTGCCTAACTTTATTTCTCCATATATTATGCATGCAGAAGTACAGACTCCACACAAGAAGACCGAGTCCGAATCCACAATCAGCAGGACCCGCAGCTTCTCAGCTAGTCGTTTTAGGAGGCATATGGCTCCCATCTGAGTATGCTGCTGCCCATCACGGTGGCGCACCCCCCTTGTATGGTCTGCACCCTGCTCATGTTAAATCTCAACACTACATAGTTCCCCAAGAATACTATTCTGCAGTTGCACCACAAGCACAAGGTCACCACCAGTTACACAACCATACCTTGCACCACCAGCTCCACATATACAATCAGCCCTCTCCGCAAATTCATGGCTCCCCCGAGTCTGACGCGAGGGGTAACACCACTGACCAGTCCGAGAGAATGAAAGATAGAAAATCAGACAAAGAGGCATTGGTGCCTGGGGAAGATGGTGAAGAGAGCAATGAAAGTGACATCACTCTAAAGTTTTAGGGTTAAGATTAGTTAGTTTCATATTTATTTTAGTTATACATTAGTACTACACTACTCCTAGTTAATTAACTTTGAGACTGCATTTTCTGCGTTTAGCTGTGGAGACTCTGAAAGGCTGAGAAACAGGGGTATATGAGACACGGGTCTTTCTGACATGTGCCCAAAGACACACAATAAACACTAAATTTGATGAGCTTAATGGATTTTTATCGGTGAAATTGGTGTAAATGCAAAGGAGGTAGCGGTTATTGTGTGCCCATGAGCACATAGAAAAACCGATATATCTATGCCTCAATCCACTCACTTTGTGGTAGATTTGGGCCTCTACAACACCATAAAATTTGGGCACAGTTTAATTCAAAGTCTGAGTCCTTTTCTACTAGCACAGTAGCACTTTTCTAAAAACTAACAGACGAGGTGTCAGAGTTTCTATACTATGTTCCTTCGGTTTTGTTCTTTGCAACCTAATCATGAAAAACTTTAAAATTCACTAACTTAAAGACAAGAAATTATTTAAACATATATGGTTAGGAAGCAGTATCACCCAAAATTTCCTAATTCATGTTGATATATATTAGTTCAAGAAAGATGACACTTATATGATTATATCCAGAGAAAGAGATGAAATGACAAATCTAAATGATGGATCTACGGTACCCAGTGCCCCGAGAACACAACATCATGGTCAAGCATCCCCATAAATCTAAAAGATAAAAAGGAAACTGAACTCTGTTCCAGTAAACTTCACAAGAAAAGCAAACTACTTAAGCTACTTCCTTATCTTTGTTTTTCCCTATGACTTCCTTATCTTTGTTTTTCCCTATGACTTCCTCATCTTTAGTTTTTCCTTCATCTGAAATTTTAAATCCCTCAACCTTGCGGCGAATCGCTTCTACTGTAGCCCTCACCTTCCCCGTTGAGCTATTTGTTTTGACTACATCGTTTTCTTCGCGAGTTAACGATCCTGTTTGCCATATTCTGATAGTTCCATCCTCGGATCCAGAGGCATACGAATCTCCTTCTGGTGAAAATCTGACACAGTGAACTGGCCCATGGTGACCCTTGTTACATGCTACAAACAATTATAGCAATCAGTACTCTAGAAGAGCCACAAGAATGGGAATCAAAAATAAAAGAGAAATCAATTTGACTATCTTTTGATAAACATTTGAAAGCATAATGAATGTTGTATCCGAGGTTCAGCCTGCAGGAGTTCTCATTTAAAGCATGTACAGTAGGATGAATACAATTGTGATTTTCTTACTAAATCCCGTAACAAGTAAATGATCCCATCTCCTAAGTCGTATTCTAAATGTCAACTCATATTTTCTCCATCCAATTGAGGACATGTGGACACAAGTTTTATATTTCTATCTTTCAAATTTATCTTCAAATTTTGTCGTGAACACACTAGATGTAACTCTTTAAGTCAAAAAAGTTATATTTTAGATGAGAGAACAACACCAAATAAGATTCGCATGTCAAAAACAGAACACTGTTCAGCAGTACTTACCAATTTCTTCACCAGTGTAAAAATCAAATATATGAATCCACATGTCCTCTCCACCAGCGACAAACTTGGCTCCGTACTTGGGTTCCAATGAAGCAGATTCAATGGTACACGGCATGTTATAATTCCTGACCAATCCAAAACTGGAATGAATAAAGTAAATAATTAGTTGAGTGACAATCACAAAAATTTCAGCAGACAAGCACGTTACTGAACTTACTAATTCGAATCCCAAAACTTGACACTGAATCCATCAGCTGTTGTTATATAACGACCATCTTGGCTTACTTCAGTACTAGTCACGGGAGATTTAGTCTCCAGAGTACGAACTATATTCCCAGTTCTTATGTCCCACAACCTGCAAAAAGGCAACAATGTTTAGGCACAAAACAGAAATAGACCTAGATTATTCACCAAGACAAAAAAAAACGTGTGGCTGTGTCATGAAGCAGAAGAACATTGCCTATAATGCTAATTGCCTGCTAATTTAAAGAAAAAATAGCACCAAATGTCAAATTCATAGCAAATTTCTGTTTGTGAGAAGGTGTGAAAAGCAACTGTGTTCTAGACTTTAATCCCCGAAACAAGGTACTAATTTAGTATAACATCAATATTCCTTGTTCTCTATCACTAATCACTTAATATAGACCTAATTTTGGATGTGAGAAAATCATATTAGTACTAGTACTAGGTCACATACAACAAGTGACTTGTAGTTTGAAATATGCCAAAGTGGCTTATCCCGCACTTAACTTTATGCATTTAAATTCTAAAATATAAGATAGAAAGATGATACCAATGTTTGGGTTTCTGGAAAATGTAACCACTTATATAAGTGAATTGAGGAAAACAAATCTTTCAATCAGATCTACAAAACCTCATTCAAAGGTAATCATTTATAAAACTAAAAAATCTAGAGGTGTTGATTATACTTATATTCTTACATTAGTGTTACCGATTTGAGATCAATCATGAGAGCAGTGTCTTGTTATTTCATAATCCTACTATCTGACGGTTTCTGTCTTATTAACAGTTCCATAAATGAGAGTCTGTCCACTTGCATTCCATATATAGATGGTAAACTCCTAAATTCTATACAATAGATTGATATACAAATTTCCAAACAGAAGTGTTCTTTTAATAGTTCACAAGTTACTTTCTGGATTGAACAATGGATTACTTGATAGAAACTGAAATTTTCCGATTAATTAAGAAAACCATAATATTACTGGACAGAAAGTGAGCTTGACTAAAATGGGAAAAAGAACAGAGAAAAAGAGAGTCAAAGTCAATGAACAACCTAGTTTTGCAACATAAAGCAGCCTATATGATAAGGTAAGCTTACCTGACTCCTCCCATATCAGTACAAGAGCTTAATATTGTTTGATCACTGTGAAGCCAAGTAGCAGTTCTGACAGATCCAGGAGACTTGTCCAATTCTCTAGGAGGTGCATCAGGGCGATTCAAGTCATAAATACGAAGAAGCTTTTCAACTCCTCCAGTAAGTAGAAACTGAGTATCCTGTAACAGATCGAAATATAAATGAGAGCTACATATACAGAAATATAACACAAACTATGAACATTCTAATAAATTTGATATTTCACTTTTATTTGGAAAAAGAATCTTGGGAAGATAAAATTTGATAATGCAGATAACAGTTCAACTTTAGTTAAATGAAATATAATGAGGATAAAAACGAAGAGAAGGATGAAAGTGATCATGGAAGGAGATTGGAACGAGGACTTTGAATGCACAAAGATTTTGCAGAAACCTTAATGGAGATTTGAGTGAAACGGGAGAGATCACTAGAAATTAGATCTATAAAACCTCGTTACGCCCATTGAACGAGGATATTGTTAGTGATCATAAAATTTGATATAAAATTCATGAAGATTACTGGTTACAAAAATGGAATGAGATAATCCATGTCAATTGCCGGGAATGAATTATAGCATGATATGTCGGACTTGATGAGGTTATGGACTAAGATTATGATGAGATATCTTTCTATCAATGAAAGGGGTTGGCAAGTCATTTTATTCTCACCACATCCAATCCTACCACTCACACACAACATAAACAAAATTTTGTATGAGATACAAATCCAACTGAGCAATATCAAAGCATGAGATAACCAGTCGCCACTAGTTTTATTCTTAATTGGTACCAGTGCTTGTTTACATTATTAAGCGAACTCTTTAGTCTGTATCTTAGCTCAGCAAACTGATTCTTCCATGCATATGCAGTTCCAATATTCTACAAGCATCATAATATAAGGAAAAATATCCTCCTTCCAACCCAATTGAAATGTGCAAGTAAATTGTACTAGCATATATAATACTTTAGAAAGTGCAGACAACTACATTACAATTTCGCCGAGTATACGAGAACAGAAGTAGTTTTTTAAGTGAGTACAAACAAAGTCTTAAATTATATACAATTCTGATTTTCTTGGTTAAAATCCATAACAGTGAACGTCAGCTTAGGCACTTACCTCCGAAAAAGCGCAGGCACGAACAATGTGCTTGTGCTCAAAAGAGCGAATTACCTCTCCAGTTAATGCATCCCAAATTTTTCTGCATTGCATTTGTACACAAAATATGTCAGTCCATCCTAATAGAACAATGCTTAACAAGCAAAAACTACAACAAAAATAGCTCATGAGCTGATAAGCATTTGTGTTTAGGCAGGTACTTTAAACATGACTACGGATAGTTTTAGATATATTTAGTGACCCCACTGCATAAAATTTGTTTAATAAATTACATAGAAGTATTGCCAACTGTATATCTTCTATATTCAAGAAATAACAAGGCCATACTTATATTGCACGATAAAGGTTTGTATTACTCATTACTGCTTGTTTCTTTTACCTTGAAAGTAAGCTACTGCTGAAATAAGTTAAAAGGTAGTTTTAGATTAGTTTGTAAAAGCAACTTAATAATTAACTAGTATGTCGACCTCCGAAAATTAGAAAAAGGTACTTGCATGATATTTGAACACTGACTTGACACACACACAAAAAAAGGCGATACATTATCATTTTTCAATGTAACTTTTTAACTTTTTTTTGTTATTTGTTATGTTTTTAACTTCTTAGAAGTTCTATATTATTGATAAAAAAAATAAGTGATGTAAGTAACTTGTTCTAGATTACGCCAAAAGGGCCGAGGGCCCCACGGTTGATTAATATAAATAAAGCTATACCAGGTCAACTGCACCCCGTTTTTAAAAAACCTAGTCTGTGTGGCTAAGTTCCTCACTACAATTAAAATGTACATCTTTAAAGCCTAATATAACAGCTCGTAATAATAGTCATAGACGCAACTCAACGGAAGACATCATATTATATAGGTATCTATCTCATAACATTGATGGAAGTATTTGTAGTTACTAAAGTATCGTATCTGCCTAAAACATTATATAGCTTAATTACGGTACGGAGTAATTTAGAAAACCTAGTACATATTAATTAGGAAGCAATTAGTCCTCTTTCGCTGGTTGCTATACATGTAATTGATTCATTGGAGTCAGATCCTTCAAGTAAAACCAGAGTTTGCATCAATAGATTACAGACTAATCTAAACCAAAAAGATCATGTGGAAGGAAACATACAATCATTTAAAAGATACAGATTATATGTTATGTTGAGCAATTTAAAAAACAATTTACTCCAATAAAATTTAATTTCTTTAGTGGATATCTTGTTTAGTTAATTTGTTAATAAAGGAACATACGCTGTGAAGTCAGCGGAACCAGACGCTGCACGCAAAGCATTTGTGTCCAAGCAGCAACTCCAAACTGCACCTTTATGCCCTTCGAACGTTCCAATCCAGTCCCCAGCTTCCCCATTTCTGAGCATTGGCTTGGAATCTGATTAAAAAAAGCAATCCGACGATGCTTACTATCTAATCAAAACATTAGCCACCGAGTTATACTAAATGAGTATTAAATTCCCAAACAAACTTTTCTAGGAACAAAAACCCTAGTCAACACCATTAAATTCCATTACGCATTCTACTCCCAAAAAAAATGTTTATGTAAAACTTAAATTTTGCGGTAATATTAACTTCCAAAATCAAAATTGACAACATTAACACAAACTAGACATAAATTTAACTCATATGAACAATCAAAATTGACAACATTAACACAAACTAGTCATAAATTTATAACTCATATGAAAGCATAGCATATACATTTACGGGATAATAAACAGATAGAGCTAAAATCAACTGATAAAATCTCGAAGCTTTAACGAATAAAAATAAAACTGTGAAACGAAGAAAAATCGGAAAATTGAGCATACCCTTGCTGGCACTGATAAGAAAGTAGCCATCTTTAGTGACTGGACTATAAAACAAATCAACAACTGGTCGAGAATGCCCATGGCAAACCAATGGCACTGCTACTTTCTTCTTCTCAATCCTCTCCATCTCTCTTTTCAACCCTCAATTTCTAACTTAAAAATTCGAACTTTAAATTTAACACAACCCAACACAAATTAAGCTTAAACCAACAAGAGAGTACTTATCAGAGAATTAAAACAACGAATTTTTGTCAAGAAAAAAGAGATAAAACAATGGTTTGTTTAGTGTTGCTGTGTGTCTGTGCTTGTAATTTGTATGTATAAGTGAGGTTGTGTGTGTGTGTGTGTGTGTGTTGGAAGGGGGCAGATGTTAAACACAGTTGAGGTTTTTATATCTCTCGGACGAGGCTTCTGGAAACTGGGGAATTTCAGCTGTTACAATTTGGAAACGAGAGTGTGTCAAGGACTCAGGGTAGTGTGCTGTATGATACTATGATTATAGGGCAGGTTTTTCATATAATTTTTTAATTATATTTTATCATATTATCATATGATATTAAATTATGTAGACAAGTTTTCGATGAAGAATTATTTATCTTAAGGTTTAAAAAATGTTTATTGTTTATGGCTGTTAAATTATTTGTAAATAAATTTTTATTGATTTGTGTGTTTGAATAAATTTTTAATTAAATTTTTAATTGGAGATGCACTATCAAAACTGCAAACTCTAATTTTGAGATAGTATCAAATAAAGATTTATATAAAAATAATTCTCATTTAACTTCATTTTTTACAAAAAATATTTAATCATCATTTCTCGGCATCTCTCTTTTTCATATTCTTTTTTATAATATTTATCTCGTTATCTCATGTTCCATTGCATCCGTTCCTTTCCATCAACTCATCAAGCACACGCCAACCTTGTTTTTACAAACGGTAGATTCAGAATCTGGGTTAAAAAGAGTGGGCTGGACCAATAAACTTTAGCTGACAGTGTATCATATACTGCAGGCGAAGAGAACTGGTTTGAGTTTGGGCCATCCTCTGGGTCTCAATTCAACCCAATATTACCAAAGGCCCAAATCAACAAATTAAAAAGAGCAGCAGTTTTGTTGGTTGGGGAAAGACTCAGAGAACCAAGAAACAAAAGCAAGGACAACTTATTTCCCAAGCAAGCTCCAGAGAGAGATTTCTAAGCATTCTCTGATCTGAATCATCAAGATCATCAAGATTTAAAAATAAAAAATGGCGAGCATTGAGATTGAGATACATTCAAGTGAATTAGGCAAGGAAGAGAGATGCTCAGCGAAGAAGATGAAACGTGGAGAAGGATTAACACACTACTATCAACATCACTTCCACGATCTTGAGCTTCATGTGCGAAACAAGTCTCACAATCTTAATCGTCTTGAGGCCCAGCGTAACGACCTCAATTCCAAAGGTATCATTAACTCCCCGTCTTAGTCCAATGGTGTGTTATATCTTGTTGAATGTTGATATATGTTTTGTTCTATATCTATGTTATAGAATGAAAAAGAAAAAAAAATCTATTTGTTCGCTGAGACTCGAACCAGGGGCTTGATTTTGTATGTATATATTTCTGTGTCTTGTAGAATTTTTTGCTCTAAATTGATAGATGATTGTTGTTTTTTTGGTAAAATTCGTAGTAGTTTTAAGTGTTTCATTGTTACGATGAGTTCTTCAAGGTTTTATTTGTGGAAAATTTGGTAAATTTTTTGTGTAAAGGTTGAGTTGTTTTTTTTTTTTCCCGGTAGTTAGGAATTATATTATGTCCAAATGCATGTGTTTTTATCTGGTTCTCGATAATGAACCGGTGCCTTTTGATATATATGAGAGGGATAACACTGTGCAATGTAAAAGTCTATCGAGTCTTTGTATGAGGTGAACACAATAGTTGTAAGGGGTAATCTAGGGACTTGGATAACAAAATTGACATCAGATGAACTGCCTCTTGATTAAGGATATTAGCTAAGAGGAGCTTAATTGTCATTAACCGTGTTCGCCTTTCTTTTTTTATGATGAGATGAACATAGAGTTTGGGGAAAACTAAGTTAGGGACCAAGAATGAAGTACTGTTAGGGGCATGCACACAAGGGGTTTTAAAATTGGGATATAGAAAAATATTAATTCAGTCTTCTACCATTTTCACAGGAGTCGCAACGGAATTTTTATATTATAGATATTTCTATTGATTATGTCTGTTACCAATTTGGACAGTAAGAATGCTGAAGGAGGAGGTGCAGCTTCTTCAAGAACCAGGGTCATATGTTGGTGAAGTTGTTAAAGTGATGGGTAAATCAAAAGTCCTGGTTAAAGTAAGTGGCATTTTAACATCATTCACATTTTTTGCTGAAGTTTACTTCTTATTAGAGACATGATTACCTCTATCTCTTCATAAAATCTCCATGCCAGAAGATCGTGAAGTCGATTTATCCTAGATTTTTTTCTTTATCCAGACATATTCAAGATTCAACCATTGACTAAAATCTTGGTAGACTGATTATATCTTCATTTGTCTTGCTCTTATGTTCTCCTCACCTCAGGTCCATCCAGAGGGAAAATATGTCGTTGATATTGACAAAAGCATTGACATAACAAAGATAACTCCATCGACCAGGGTTGCACTCCGCAATGACAGCTATGTTCTCCATTTGGTGTTGCCTAGTAAAGTAGATCCCTTGGTCAATTTAATGAAAGTTGAAAAAGTTCCTGATTCTACATATGACATGATTGGTGGCCTTGACCAGCAAATTAAAGAGATAAAAGAGGTATGCTCCTGGAACTTTTTGCTGTTGGAATCAACCTGTAGCTCCATTGAGGATGTCCACAATAAATTACTGGATCTAAATGCACAGTCTATAAAAATGTTTATTATTCTTTTAAATTAAGTGTGTATTGGGAGAAAAAATCATTTTATTACATTTACAGGTCATCGAACTTCCAATTAAGCATCCTGAATTGTTTGAGAGTCTTGGGATTGCTCAGCCCAAGGTAGTACTTTTTCTTACCAGAATTCTTAAGATTATTTATATCCTTTGTTTTTCCTTTATAAACTTGCTTTGTATTGTAATATTCTGCAGGGGGTCTTACTCTATGGACCACCTGGTACTGGAAAGACTCTATTGGCCAGGGCAGTGGCACATCATACTGATTGTACATTTATAAGGGTCTCTGGTTCTGAATTGGTCCAGAAATATATTGGTGAAGGCTCTCGAATGGTCAGAGAACTTTTCGTAATGGCCAGGTCTGTTTGAGTTTGACACTCTTTAATTATTCATTTCATCTCTTTTTTTTTCCTCGTCAGCTCTTCGTGGGATGTTTCACATACTAAAGCTCCCAACACCAAACCAAGAGCTCTGGCAATACCAAAATTAAATAAATAATTTAAATCAAACACAGGGTTCTAGTCGGGGAAAGATTTAGTGTATGGATGGTACTTGCTCCCATTGACTTCCAAATATTGCACATATTTGTAATACACTTCCTGAAGACTGTAATATTTGTTGCTCATGGAAAATCAATCAGCACTTCTTATAATCTGTGTTCAAAACCAACCAAGTTGGTTTGTTTAATGCTTTTACAGTCCTTAACACTTCTCTGGCTTATGACCTTTTATAATATGACTGTGAGTTCGGTTCCCGTATAAGTAACCTTTCTTTTCGCCCCCACCAGATTAATACCTAAATCTGTCCTTGGTTGTAGTGGATATACACAAAAGGATTGTTTTATGTTTTCATCTTCTGATGGCATTACATAGCACCTCATTTTCTATTTTTCTTGAAATTTTGTTTAACAGGGAGCATGCTCCATCTATTATATTTATGGATGAGATCGACAGTATCGGGTCTGCTCGAATGGAATCTGGTAGTGGCAATGGTGATAGTGAGGTGCAGCGGACAATGCTGGAGCTTCTCAACCAATTGGATGGGTTCGAAGCATCAAACAAGATCAAGGTAATTTCTGTGCACATAATAAATGGAGGAACACTGAGTTTTGGGATATTATTGTGTTTCTATTGCAACAACTTCTAAGTATTACTTTTACAGGTTTTGATGGCCACAAACCGTATTGATATTCTGGATCAAGCCCTTCTCAGACCTGGACGAATTGACAGGAAAATTGAATTTCCAAATCCCAACGAAGATGTAAGTAGTGCAGATACCACATAGTCCACAATTATTCCATGCAATCCCAACTGTTGAAAGATGGCAAAACGTAAAACATAATATGTCTAAAACTCAAGCAACCTTAACGGTCAAGAAGTAAAGGAAGTTCCTTCCCTTTCTGTACCCTATTGCATTGTGTACCTTTCATTTTATTTGATTAGAGAATTTTTATTGAAAAACTCTGTGTTATCACTTGATGAGAGAATTTTTATCAACATATCAGAAAAGATAATATCAAGTTTTATAGATTAACAATTGTATAGTATACGTAAAATCTCTGACCCTTACAACTGGAGCCCTAAACAATGAGTTAATATAACTAGTGCCCAAGTGCATAATAATTCTATCATCCCTAGAGCACAGTCCTGTCTTATCATCTGTAGGCTGTAGCATCAGTCATGTCATTATTAGTTGATAGATAATAAGGAGAAGGGTTGATTTGTGTTATGAACTTATAATTATCTGACAAATACACCCTGGTTTGATAATATTTAAAGTTATCTTCTTGTTGTGAACATAATGATAGCTTATTGTTAGTATTGATTTGTGTGAATGGAATTTACAGTCGCGGTGGGACATTTTGAAAATTCATTCAAGAAAAATGAACTTGATGCGCGGAATTGACTTGAAGAAGATAGCAGAAAAGATGGGTGGTGCTTCAGGTGCAGAGCTGAAGGTACTATTTTTCTTGCTTATTTTTCTCACCTTTGCATATGTAGAATCTGATCTCTATATGATGTTGTTGACCTCTCATCATATGTACGCAATAGTTTTAGCCAGTTGATTAAAAGAAAGTTTCCTTTTTGCATTTGTTTTCAGGCAGTGTGCACTGAAGCTGGTATGTTTGCTTTGAGGGAGAGAAGGGTTCATGTGACACAGGAAGATTTTGAGATGGCTGTGGCCAAGGTAATGAAGAAAGACACCGAGAAGAACATGTCTCTGCGGAAGCTGTGGAAGTAGCCACCTTATGAAAACACAAGATCTCATATGTTGGTTTATGTAGGCTTATTTATGTACCCTGCTGAAGAATTTGTCATTTATGCATCAAGATGATTTTATATTTTTACAAAATGCATCACAGAGTTGAAACCCTCAACTACTATTCAACTAAGCTGAGCATGGAACTATGGATCATATTTCCATCTCTTTTTAATGCGTTGTTTTAGGTTCGAACTCAATTTGAGTTCGAATCAAACTCTTTTTGTGAACAATTTTGTTTTTTTTAATTAAAAGGTAAACTCTTTTTTACTCAAACAAATCAAAGGTATATATATAACATTTTTTAAAATCCGAATTAAATTATTTCTGGATTTCATAGTTAAAAAAGAATCCTTTAGAAATCCCAATTGATACACCATTCTCCCCATATTCTAAAAATATATCAAAATCGAACCAGAATAAGAATTTATTAATATGTTTAATCCTGTTTATTTTTGGGTAAATTTACAATAACCGCAGAATTCATTGCTTTTAATTAATCAGATTAATTTATGCCCGTCTTCTGACTCTTGTCTCTCCATTGTCGTCAAATTTAGCAGTGCCAACGAACAAAACTAGTTTATGTAGACGCCATTGATCATTTCATCATTTCCCTCTGCTTGCAAACACCTGGTATGATATATTTATTATGCTTGCATGCTTTTTATTTTTTTAAAATAAATATATAGTTCATTCTGTGTTTTGTTTATATGTTTATAGGAGCACAAGATGAATGGTGAATTACAGCTGGATGCATTTGATGATGAGAGCCCTAGTTACTCTGATCCTCTGCTTGGCGATTACCATGTCGCTGCACCCCCTAGTTGGAGTCAAATACTGAAAGATGGTATTCATGATGAGGATGATGATGATAAAGATTGTTCTGTCCCGTGTTGTCGAATTTGCCTCGAGTGCGAGGGAGATAATGGTGAATTACTTGTCTAGCATCTTTATTGAATTTTTTTGTTCCTTGGGAATAATTTTCTGCATTACCTTTATATTTCAAGTTGAAATTTGTCTGGGGCTTTAGGTTTTTTTTTTTTTGACAAATGCAAGAAGATTTCATTAACTTGAATATAATACAGCCGGGACAAATCCCCAACTGCCGATACAACCAGGTGGTAAAACAAATAACATACTAAAAACAATTAGATGATTTGTTTCCTGATCGTTTAACACATAGAATTTAAAAATTCTTGAAACTAAAAACGAAATCAAAGACATCCCAAATGATCCAAACTGCACCAACATCTCTGGAAATAGTACCATCGCAATTGACCGTATCACGTAAAACCCATTGTTAGCCCAATGTTCAAAAACAACAATCGTATGAATTGAGATTGGAGAAACGACACCACAGCTATCTACATGCCGGACACCAGCTATAGACATGCCGAAGGCACCCCAGCTATCTACATGCCGGATACCAGCTATAGACATGCCGAAAGTGTAACCCCGTAAAGAATGAACAATCTTTGATTGTGAAAGGTGAGCTCTTGCAATAATCACCACCGTCTCAGAATCAATACAGTCTTTGCAGATCACCAAAAATATCAATAAACTCGTTTTCAATAGATCCAACATCAAATGAACCCAATCACAACCAGACAAAAACATAACAAAACACTCCAAAAGGAGAGACAAGACACACACTCCAAGAGGAGAGACACACAAACACCCAAAAGATTGGGTTTTATTGAAAGGAAATTAACGAGAATAAAGAAAAAATGAAGGGGTTGGGGCTTTCCACCGGAGAAAACCAGTGGAAGCCCCTTGATTTACTTGAAAATGCACAAACCCTAGATGAGAGGAGGAGAGGAGGGAGGCCACTGATGTTAGATGATAAAGGTATAATTGGGGCTTTAGGTTTTTAATTGATGCCATTCTTTTGATATTGGGGTTTTAGGTTATGGTATTCACAATTGTCCCTGGCATAGTATTTTCTATGGCATAGTATTTTCTATTGTATTTAGTAATCGAAGATCCATGACGCTGCAGCAGCTGCAGAATGTACTTGCTGGCTTAAGTGTGCTTAACTAATAGAAATCCAAGGGCTCAAAGTTCGGCTCAAAAGTGAACCCTCTTCGGGGAGGGAAGCCCCTCTATGACAATTATGTCCCTCTTAACTGGTTAGATGGTTTGTGCAGTTGTTATTCACGTCTGTGAGGTTTATGAAAGGGCGAGTTGGCATGAGAAGAGTTGTGTTGCACTCGACATTCTTGAGGATCTCCAGTTTGCTCTCTGAACAATCATCCAGATATATATTTGCACATTAAGCTAGAAAACTAAGAACAGTTTTAGTTTTTCGGAGCCAGTGCCAGTTTTTGTCTCGGCCAACAATATAGTTTTCACCTCTTTTCTGGAACTCCTGGTTTTAGCCACTACTTTCTGCCATCCTTTTTTTTTTTGGAAATGTTTCTGCCATCTTTTAGTTAGTGGTATCTGGAAAATTCCTCATGTTTTCTTACCCTTTAGAGGTTAGTTAGCTTCATGGAAGACAGAGTGCAGAGGGAAGGATGAACTACATTATATCCCAGACTTTATCCTATATGAATATCTTGCTGCGCATGACATTATCTCTGATCTGGTTAAGAGAAGAAATATTAATGAAGTGTGCTTTTTAAGTACAGGAATGGAGTACTGGGCAGTCGTAATGTAAATCTCAGTCTACGCTGCAAATGATTTTCAGGCTATAGGAAGTGGTGCAAATTTGAGATCAGTTCTAATATCAATTTGTGATACCCGCTAATGATCTTCCTATAAAATACTAACGATAATGTTCAATTCATGATAGACTTCTAAGGTACCGTTTGGGGTTGCTGTTGCAGACAGCAACAGCAGCTTTTTGCTGAAAAGCAGGTGAAAAACTGTTTGGTAAATCTAAAAGCAGCTTTTCCGAACAGCAGCTTTTAGCTGAAAAGCTGCTGTTGGAGAAAGCAGGTCCTCCCATGCTTTTGGAAAAAGCTGCTTTTCAGCTTTTGCAGAAAGCTGTTACAGATTTCATTATCAAATCTCATCAAAAACATTATTTTTTTAATATTATAACTCAAAATAAGCAAATATCAAAAAATTACCAAACAGTTATCTGATTTCTACAACAGCACTTATTTTACCAGCACTTTTTCTGACAGCACAGCAATTTTTAACAGCACTCCCAAACAGACCCTAAAACTTTTAATTTGGTTTCTACCCCGTGGATAAATAATCTCATGTATCGATGAGTACTTACAAACTCAGGCAGATGATTGCCCTATCATATGCATCAAGTGTTATGCTTTCTAAATTAGTTCATCATAAGGATTCTGGGGGCTTAGTTTACTTTGCTCTGTTCCACGTCTGAAGAAAAATATGATTGTTAATCTTCTGCTATTGTTATGGTGGAAACATGTACAGAACTCAGACAGCGGCTTTTTATGTTAATACATTATTTGCACTTACTCTTCCGTCATATCAGACTAATAATATTAACATTGCATCTGTTGTTTCCTCCTCAGATGATGAACTGATATCTCCGTGCATGTGCAAAGGCACCCAGCAGTTTGTGCACCGGATGTGCCTGGATCACTGGCGCTCAGTTAAGGTGAGCGCTCATAGCTTCTACTTGATACCGATCATTTAATTGAAACTTGCCCACTTATTTTTCAATTTATTTACAGGAAGGTTTTGCATTCTCACACTGTACAACTTGTAAAGCTCAATTTCATCTCCAAGTAGTGAAGTTCGAGGACGGCTCGTGGCGTAAAACAAAATTCCGACTCTTTGTGGCCAGAGATGTGTGCCTTGTGTTTTTTGCTGTACAAACTGTAAGCATACATGCTGTGTTTCTTCTAATAGTTCATAATGTAAAATTTGATGAAGTTATACAACCAAATGAACCAATTCCCGTAGATCCCATAACAATGTTTTTTTTTTTTTTTGCAGTTGATTGCAGTGAATGCTGGTATTGCCTACCTATTGGATAAGGATGGAGCCTTTAGGAACTCATTTGATGATTGTTGGGATCATAAGCTTTCAAAGCATCCTATAACATTCTACTACACTATAGGTTAATTTCATCCTCTTCCTACATCGAAACATATTGCCCATGGATAGATAGAAAATTGATCGAGAATGATATTATTATAAGGGCGACGCCTATTGCTTTATTGTTGATGCTTTCGGATATTATTGGACAAATGTGATATAGCTTCAGCAAAGCTGAAATAAGTAGTCATTCTGTGTGTGAAAAAAAAATGCAATATGTGCTACAACTTTGTCTCTGCTCTCTATAGACCATTCTTAGAAAAAGCCGTCCGACATGCTAGTTGTGTTTGATTTATATGATTGTCGGGGTGAATAGGCAGGGTGCCGAAATTAAATGTAGTTTTTTGTAAGAAAGCTTTTGTAATACAGGAAAAGGAAAAGAGGAAGGAAGCTACTTTTAGAGCCTCCTCTGACAATAAACTTTGGTAAGAAATTGATCATATTCCTCGTTTCTTATAGGATTTTATCAACAGTTCATCAGCGAAACACATTTATCCCTACCGCGTAAGGTTAGAAGCATATATGTCCCAATACGTTTTTAGGGAATTATCTGTTAAGACAAGGCTAGGGTGATTTCTGTTATGAAACTAAGACCTGATGTGCCGTACTAGTGATCTCCTATTGTGAGTTGTTTCGTGACTGGTGAGCGTTATTTCCCTCTTCCATAACTACTACTGCAATCTGACCATGATTATGCAACTCTCAGGAGTGCTGGGATTCCTTGTGCTACTTGGATTCTTTGGGCTCATACTGCATTGCTCTTCTTTTCATAGCAGTGACCCTCGCATGGCTGGCTGCCAGAACTGCTTTTACGGTTGGGGTATCTTAGATTCTTTTCCTGCATCTCTGGAAGCATGCTTTGCACTGGTTCTTGTTTTTGTCGTCATCTTTGCCATTCTTGGCATTGCATATGGCTTCCTTGCTGCCACAATGGCAATTCAAAGAATCTGGCAGAGACACTACCACATCCTCGCCAAGAGGGAACTTACTCAGGTGATAATATTAATCTGCATCTTTATAGAATCTATTTACACACGCATATGGATAAAAGCAATGTATTTGAGCATCTGGTATCATACGACATCATCAGAAACTTGAATATATACTATTCATGAAACCAGATTAGAAGTCTAAGCATTGTTTTTCTCTGTTTCACTTCTCCTTTTTGTCAATGTCTGAAATTTGAATCATAAGATACTTTACAATCTTTCAGGAATACATAGTGGAGAATCTTCATGGCACTTACACTTCACCGACACTGGACTCGGAACATGAAAAGCGATTGAAAATGCTGAAACTTCTATAAACCCGAGGGAATTGAAATAGAAACAGAGTGCAGTATGTGAAAGCTGGATTCTGAATCTACTGATCTGTTATCCGAATATCTGGTACCAACTTGTAGTTTGATAGTTGAAATAGAAAATATTCTCATGTAACATAATTAGAGAATTCAAATTAATATAGACTCATCATGTGTTGTTCTTTAACAGGTAATATGTTGTAGATGCATTACTAAACTAAATGGACTCGGTTTTAATTGTAATCGTGTATAAAATTTCATTACTGCGTTTAAACCTCGATAACTTGGTTATTCATTCTTAAGGTTAAAAGAACATTGTTGTTGGTTCATTTATCGAATATTTCTTCTGCTGTAAGATTAAGATCAGTATCCAATTATGTTGTATAATCAACTTTCATTAAAAGTGGAAGTATTACAGATTTGAGAGTGATGCAGCAATTTGTGTACCTGTCATCTCATGGATCCACCATTTTGTGGTTCTTGTTCATTCTTCCTGAGGTCACCAACAAAAACTAGATGATCACCATCCCTAACTAACTCTATTTCTTCAATCTCTGCTCCGTCTTTGATTAGAACCTGAGTAGGCAAGAAACCGTATTTCTTCATACAGATCTCACCCAACTGCTGAAAGCTCTGTGGGAGTGACACAAGCTTTCCTGTAAAGTCTCCCGCCTGGGGGCAACTAACTGTCACTCTAGCTACATATCTAACATTTAATGCACTTCTGTTTTGATTTACAGATAAAAGCAAGTCATTATCCTCGTCATTAGCAGATGACATGATCCCAAATAATGAATTGTGGAAGTTGTCACCACGGCGACGTCTAGTACTTGAACGTCCTAGTGATCCGCCTTCTCCATCCCCCTCATGAGTGATGGGTCGTATTGTTGGCTCACTTTTAAATCTCCCTAGAAAACGAACTCCCTGCTTTTCCTTAGGCAGACAACTGTCAGCAGATTTAGTTGTTGCCGGTTTATAAGATTGAAAAAGAAGTTTTATATCTTCGTGTCCCTGTTGCTCAGCTAAGGCCATTGGTGTCCAACCATGGTCATCAGTTTTGTCAACAGAACAGCCTTGGTCCAACAGGAATTTGACAATGTCGATGTTACCCTCACAAACTGCACCATGCAGGGCTGTCAATCCATTGCTCCTGGGACAAGTGATATCGCCTCCATGCTGGAGAATTTCCCTTAACAGTTCCAAATTATTTTGTTCGACAGCAGTGCAAGCAAATTGTCCAACGTCACCGTATGATAATAGAGCACCATTGTCTGCCAATAGTTTGATCACTTGTTTATGATTAGACAACATGGCCTCCCAAAGTGGTACGTTGCCTTCTGAATCTGCATGTAGGTTGGGGGAAAAGAAATCAGGTTCATTGGAATCATTGATAAGATTTTAATTAGCATAAAAAATAAAATCCTAGGAAATTGTCAAATGGGTGGACATGCATAAGATAACGAGACTAGAGGCAATTTCGATAATGAAGCAAAAAGAAGCTATACTACCAAAGTTACTCTTAAAAGCTAATTTAATTGGCTTAGAAATTAAGTAATGGAGAATAAATAAATACCTCTACTATTGGGATCTGCTCCATAATCCAGTAAGAGTAACACACAGTTCTCATTTCCTTTGGACGCAGCTATGTGCTGAAATGTGTTTAATTAAATTTAACTTACATTTAACTAATCAAGTAATGGGAAATGGAATGTTTTCTGCAAAAGAAGGAACACAAATTACCAAAGCTGTCCTTCCATTGTTGTCTGACTCGTTTGGATCTAGGCCACGTTTAAGCAGTTGATGTAATAATTGGTCATCTCCTCTAAGGGCAGCAAAGCATAAGCTGAGCGGCAAATCCATTCTACCTCGAGCTAGCATATGCTCTGTCTCTAGTAAAATCCCCTCCATTATGGGATCCTTTTCCTCCTTTAGATGCTGTCGGGCACCAAAATGAAGTTAATAGTCTTTCAAAACGTTTTCCAGTGAGATGGTACTGCTTCTGAAATTGAAAGAGTTAATTCTTAATGCATGTGCCATGTATACTACACACAGACCTGAAGAAGATTATTCATTATAATTGTCCCATCACCAACATTGGCCTGAATGATATTAAAAAACGTGGTACGATTTAGACGTAATAGCTGGCTCAATCTTTTGGTTCGTGCTGTGAAAAGCTGAGGCCTATAACAAAGTACTCCAATCTCACCACAAAGATCACCATTCGTAGCTTCACCAACAACCTACCATGATACACCACACCTATCAGCTAATTACATAATGTCAGAATTAAGAACTAGAAATCATGCCATAATATCAAAGTATGCTTGCCTGTTCAACACCATTTTTAAGAACAACCAAATCCTGCATAATAATAAAAAAAATTAGCTTCCATTGTTTGACAAGCATTGAAATAAGATATTTTAACCTCCAGGATTCAGAACTCACTACTGCTCCAGTTACAAGAATGTAAAAATCTGTGGGTGCTTCATTTTGCAAGATGACATCCTCCTTGGGTGGAAAGTATTCCGCTTTCATCTCTGAAACCTTTAGCATAGACATGGTATTAATTAGAGAAGAAACTTCTTTTATTAATGGATGAAGGGACTATAAAAAACATGCACATGAACACAAACACAATGATATCTTTTAATATCATTACCAGCTGGAAGAGCAAATCATTAGACACCCCTCGAAATAGGTACACCTTATCCACAAGGGAGTAGAAAAGAAAATGTGAAATGCTCGAGCGGATGGCTTTTGGGAGAGTTTCAAGAGTCTCTTGCTGCTGCAGCCCCTCAGAATCTGTTCTAAACTTTAAGCATAAATGTGCAAGCATCTGATCTTGCAGTCGAACAGGTAGCTGATTCCTCTGAGCGAAACTAGATGCAGCTTGAATGGTATCCCGCTGGTAAAAAACATAACAATAAGATGCACATCTCATTATGGTGCATTAGATGTCAATACTAGTACAATAGACTTTAGTTTGTGATCTTGTGTAGTATATATGATTATCAAAAATTTACTTACAAATTGTCTAGTTTTACTGGTACCATGGACAACCAAGTTGGTCATATTTCCTATCAAATACGCAGTCAGCCCAAGATTGAACAGCATGTAGAATATGGCATATATCATTTCCCCTGTATTTTGAGCATGCAAGTCACCATAACCAACTGTCGTGAGGGTCGTAATGGACCAGTACATTGAAGTCACATAGCGAATCCATAAGCTCTGAGTCTTGAAGTCAGGGTTGGAATCCCCAATCCAAGTCTTTGCAGCATTATGATAGCGAGCTGCTATAAGATAATAGAAGCAGGCAGAGCAATGAACTGCAAAAAGGGTAACCTGCAAGGAGAAAAAAAATACTCGGTTGATCTTTACAACTAGATTATTCTGAAACAGCTGATTTGGCATTTTAAATGCAAAAGTATATGCACTTACACAGATAAGCTTTGCACATCGAACCCAGAAATAGTTGAAGTTCCTATCTTTCTCTAGTCTGTATGAATTCAAAAGCAGGTAGGATCACACACACGAGAGATGGGGGGGGGGGGGGGGGTTAACATTATTCAGAAGAAGAACTATAATGTACCTGGCAAATAGAGAACTAACTCTGCGGAGACGCCAGAGTCTGAGCATATTAAATAAACCATATGTCCTGAGCGGTGAAGGGGAAATCTGCTGAACAAATTCAGAAGGAATTGTGGATATGACATCAAATGCCAACCAAGTACTTGCATACTTCCACGCAATTAGCTTCCGATCATCAACAAGAAGGTAGGTATTTATATCAACATAAGCTACGAAGAAAGTGAGTACGATATCAATAGCGAAGAACCCATTGACAACATTATCGAGGATAGAAAGTGGTGGTCTGGCTTTGTGAAGGAAACCAAACTCAAATGGGGACACCCAAGCAGTGTAGATAACCAGAACAACAAGAAAAGTCTCCCAAGACCTGTAAAATTTAATTCAATACACATGTAATTTGCATACACGAATCAGGAAAAATTAAAAGCGGACATCATAGAGACATAGACCAATACAATTCTTTCAGTCTTTGGATGAATTAGTGACGCAGTATATCTGGTCCAGTAGTATTCTACCTCCATAAGAAATATATGTCGATGGAACAGATTATATTATAGTCTTAAAGCGCTTCCATTTTCTGATTACAAGTGAGAAGTATAATAATTATCATTATTATACTCAGGGTTCTTTTTCCAGCACAGGAAAACAAAACTCTCCCAATAACACTGCAGGGGGGAAGGTCGGTGATGAGGACTCTTGAAAAGTATTTGGATACCACAGAAGCCTTAATAAAGAATTGACAAGGGAAAAAACTCAATTACCAAACCAAACATACCAGTACGCACCGGACGGGTAAAATATAATTAACTGATATAGTGAAAGATAAAATTTCTATGGAATATGAAAAGTATAACAAGGTTGGAAGAGACTTTAAGCCAACAGAGGGCGAGAACCGCATGAAAAAACAGGAAAATTATCAGTCAATAAAAAGGTAATAATACATCAAAGAAAGTGAGCTTGAACAAGAAGGAAAAAGTGCAGCTAAAAGAAAAGGAGGAAAGAAGAGACCCCAATCAATTGATAAGTAAGCAATCAAAAACATACAGATGGAGGACTATAAAATCTCGAAAAATCATGCACTATTGCACTGTATAAACCTTAAAAAATTCTAATGATTTAAAGGAAGTCAACTGAAACGAAGCCAACATCCGAACCATCTTTTAGCAGGCAAGCCCGGAAACTTCTATACCCCGTGTGGAGAGCGAGTTAAACATAGTAACATCTGGATTATTCGTTGCTGTAGTATACAGAAATATGAGTGGCTTTATATATGCAAACAACAGAGAAAGACAAAAGGCGCAAAATCTAGCTTTCTGTATAGAGTCAAAAGGAAAAAATAAATAATCAAATAGTCGAAACTAAGGATGAAAAGATTCAAGAATCCAACAAAAAATTGAATAAATAGTTCTAATGCATTATTACCAAAGATTGGGAGGTAGGGTTAGAGTGAACAGTCAAAATCAAAGTTTATAAATAATGATAGACTTTTTATAACAATGCCAAGGGGAAGCAAAAGAAGAAGATTGCAGGAATGAATATAAAAGCCGTAGTTTACAATACACAAGAAATTAGAAGCAATACATACAATAATCAAACAGCTAGCATCAATTCAATGCATCACAATTATTATGTAGAATTATTGCACTGCGTACTAACCTAACCGAGCGGGATATACCGGGTATGTTTACGTAACGAAAAAAAAAAAGCTTAGGTATATTAGGGATACCTGTACCGGCGATCATAGGGGGAGATAATGAAGTGGCGGAGATGAACGCGGCGGTTGCTGCGGGCGCCGAGAGAAGGGAGAATAGTAGTGGTGAGACTGTAATGGCTTCCGTCACGTGAAATTTGTTGTTCAATCTCTCTTTCGACTTCGTCTCCGCACATGACTGGGACTTTGAACATCCCCATGGCCGGGGAACACACACTACGCAGATTGTGTGTGTGTGTTTTTGTATGGGGTTGTGGTGGTGGTGGTGTTTATTACAAGAACCCTACAAGTAATGAAGCTAGGTGGTGCAGAGTCTTGTATGTATATATACAGAGGGAGAGAGAGAGAGAAGCGGTCTGTGTTTATTTATTATGGGAGAGAGAAAGAGGAGAGAGAGGGAGTTCGATCCCTGGTCCGCTCTACACAATTCTTTCTTATGGAACTCTCCTGGCATCTACTCGCACTTTTACTCCTTTTTATTTTTGCCCCTCCATCGAATTATATTTCATCAAAAAAATTCTAAGGCTATCTAGATCATTTATTTCAAACTGTCCAAACTAAAATTTACTGCTCCCACGGTTCCGTCCATTTATATATGTTTACGCACTAATGTACTCTGTTTTTAATACATGAAGTTTAATTTTTTAGTTTGACCAGATGGTTAAAATTATTATTTTTGAAAAAAAAATTCAGAATAAAAATATATAATCAAAATTTTAATTTACAAAAAAAATCAATTAAAAATAATAATTTTTACTAGTCAACACACCTAAAGGTACGTGCTCAAATCAAAAATGACATATAAAAAAAAACAGAGGGAGTATAATTTTGTAATGTTTTACTAAAAAATTTGAATAAAAGTTTAAATTTTAAACTTTTATTCAGAAAAAAAAGTATTTAAAAATATTACGATATTATACTTTAAACGAGTCCTTAAAAGTGATAAAAAATAATGTATAGGACGGGGAATATCATTTTAGTGTGGATTTGATTTTTCAAAAACTAAAAATTAATCTCTCAGTTCGGCTGTGTTATTAAACAGAAAAATATAACTCACCCACCTAAATATATAATAATATATAATTACATACATGTTCGATTGTGAAGAATCGGTTATTTACAAGTATAAGATTTAAAATCCAAACCAATTTTTTTATAATTTGGACGGGTTTGTTTAGTATAAGTAAAATTAGGCTTAAGTCGTTTCGTTCGTTAAACCTGACCACACTGACTCACCCCTAATCTAAAATTATATTTTATAATTTTTTAAAAATGTTTATTAGGGTTAAACTTTATCTTTATTAATTCTAATAGTTTCAAGATTTTGTTTCCAATTCAAAATGATTCTTTAAAAAAATATGTATTTTCATAGAATATTTTAAATATAATTTTATAGACAAAATTTTGTCTTCATTTTAAAAATGTGAATGTGAAAATGAGAATCAAAAGATCTTTACCCGCAAATTCTTTTAATATGATGCTATTGACATCAAAATTTGTCCCAAATTCTTTTCGCAAATGACATGTCATATATATGATTAATTTTAGTTGCGTGATTTATTTGCATACATGAATTTCAGTATTTATTAGTGTGAAACCAATCACACATTGTCAAAATAAATTTTGATAAAAAAAAATTGAGAACAAATTATGATCACTTTGCGTTTTCCTTGTTCTAAAGAGAAATTATTAGTTTCTGAAAAACATGAATAACATCAACAGAACTTCTCTCAAAACATACACAAAATGATTAAAGGAAATTCCACAAATTATAATTAACATTAGCACAAGAAAAATTGTTCCATCGAAACGAGAAAAAGGAAATTAGTTTCATTTAAGGTCAAACCCAGCAGTGATCAAAGATCCAAATTTGGGGCAGATTATCCCAAATTCTCCTCCAGCAGTGATCCAAAAAGTGATCCAAATTTGGATCAGTGAATAGTACTGATCCAAATTTGGATCACCACGGTTCACTGATCATAAAATAATGATTATTTCTATATCTTTCGTTTATCGGCCTTAAAATTAATTTGTGATTATTAATATTTAATGAATAATAGTTTATTAATTAAATATTAATATCATTTTGAGATCCTTGAGCTTTATATTCATTTCCTTGATTTTGAGATACTTTGATCGATGTTAAAAAAATAATTAAATTAATTATTGAAATATGATATAAGTAGTTAATAATGAATAAAAATTATATTTAAGATTATATAGTTTAATGTAAAATTTATGTAATATAATATACAAAAAATAATTTGGATCAGAATTTGGATCATGCTACTGGAGTTGGTCAAAAATTTGGATCAGAATTTGGATCAGTTGGTGATCCAAATTTGGATTTTTGGATCACAACTGCTGGAGATGGCCTAAGGATGCCAAACTTGGTTGTTTTTAATTACAACTATTTAAAGAAAATCAGTAGTGACAAAATTTTTAGTACGGACCACAATTCACGTCACTATCAGCTGGGTAGAGAGTATTCATGTTTATCTTCCTTTCTTAGTACTATGTTTTTTCGGAAAATATTTACCATATCTAAATAAGTCAACATGACTATAATTAATTTAAATTTTTAATTTGATACTCTTCTCATAAAATTATAAGTCTATGGGATTAATTACTCTTATATTATTATATAGTTTTAGATAAAAAAAACAGCACATTATCATATAATATATTATAAAAAAATTATAGTAATATAAAAAATGATTTTATAAATATCCAATTTTGAATTTTTTTTATGACAAGAACCTTCATACACTCTTTTTAACTGTAACGTGTTTTATTTCAACACAAACACGAATCATTGCGTAACCTTTTCACTCGAATCTGTTACACGAAAAATATCTTTTATATATATATATGATGATATACGAAATATGAAAAACATGATTTAAGATTAATTGAATAATAAATTATCACATATTAATAGCATAAAAATTATAAAAAAGATAATAAATTGTAAAAGATGAATTTTCGTGAGAAAATATAGTTAGTTGGTTAATATAATATAATTTAAATTTGTAACATTAATACTAAAATACAACCAAAATGATGTTAAAATTTAAATAAAAATTACGAATAGTATATGCTAGTATTAATTGTTAAGGAAGTGTTTGGTTGGGGTTTAAAAGCCCGGCTTCTCGATTTATAAATTAGAAGTACTCTTTGTACCGTTTTTGTAAAAAGTCAGTAAATACTTAAAAAAAGTTAAGAATACTGGCTTGTTTCACGGTTTCTACTTATTTTCAAAACACTTAAATCACTTATAAATTTTAATTTATTCTTAACTTTTACTTCATTCTTTTAATTTAAGCAACAAACACTTATTTTAAACTCCAAATGCCCCTAAATAATTTTTATAAGCAGCCCTTTATACTCTAGATTCTATTATCTCTTTTATACTTAAATATTACCAAAAAGAAACTGTATACAATTCAAATGGAGGGAGTAGTCAAATTTGCTAGTAATACAAATAGTCAGATACTCGTTAGAATGGAATATTCTGCTGAATCCCGATGATAGGTAAATCCTCTAGAAATGAATACAGGACCATTCAGCCATATTTACACAGCCAGGCTCGTATAAATGCTACTCGTCGGAACGGATGGCCGGTTGAGTTACTGGTCCGAATTGATGACTTATTAAGTCACACTGTACGTATGTCACTGACAAAGTGACAACTGACAGATGTAGCAAGTAGTTAGTTGATGAAGTATTTGTAACACCAATGCGTCAAACACAAGCCTCACGCGTACAAACTTATGTAAAACTTTACAAAGTTGTTACAGATATTTTTGCAATCTTTTGAATCAAAATTACTCTCTTAACGTGTTATCACTTATTATGTCGGGTATTCTTTCCTCTCTAGTTTACGCCTTCGCTCTCTCATCCTCTCTATTATTTTACTATTTTTTCAATAAAACCAAAATATAATATTGTTTGAGTACCTTGTTATCGAGGTTGTGTTCCCATCTTTTGGATGTTAGTGTGTGCCCATCCTTTTAGGATGTCAGTGTGTTATGTTTTTGTATTTTTATATATCTTAATGTGTCGTTTGATTATCAATCTGAAAAGGATTTATACGGTATTTTGGGAGATCGGTACGACTCGCATCGATTTCGGAACGACGGTAGATACCGCAAGAGCTCACTTTTCACAACAAATAATTGTTCATGTTTTGAGGACGTTTGGTGCTCCAGGATCAGTTGATTTGACTGATATTTCATATTTCTGAACATTGGGCTACAGATGATACTTATGTGAAGGTCAATTGCGATACTACTGATGTAGGTTGGATTGCTCGAGATATCATTGTAATACTTTTTAGATCAAATAATATGAATATTTTATTTGTTAAGCGATCTGAAAACAAAACGACTATTTGGTTAGTTCGTTTTTTGTTTCACAATCAGATTGTAATTGACAGTTTGGGGTTTGTTTCACAATAAGATTGTAGTTGACTGTTCGGAGTTTGTCACGGCTGGGTTTGCGCTTCGTATTAATAAAATTATTTATTTGTCAAAAAAAAAATTGCTCTCTTTCGACATTCCATTTTATATGTCTCTTTTAAAAAAATACGTATTTTAAAAAAAAAATTCGTTAGATATTTGATTTCCTTGTCTACCTCTAATAAATGCATTAAATTAAATTAATTTATTTGTATACGTGTGATAGTCAAACATGAAAATTTGTATTCAAAGAGTGTTTTTTTTTTTTTGGAAAACATTCAAAAATTACTTTGAACAAAGAAATGAGACAAGTATCTGGCTTTTTTTTTTTCCTTAAAAGAACATGTAAAAGGGAACGGAGGAAGTAGGAAATATTTTTTGGTTTCATATTACATGTCTATTCAATTTTTCATAAATCTAACATTTTTTTAAAGTTAATTTGACTAATTTTTAAAATATTAATAAGATATTAAATTTATTATTATAAAAAGAGGAAACCTACATATTAAAACAGACTATATATCTTATAATCATACTTGTAGAAACCGAGAATCATAAATAATTGGTTGATCTAAAGTTATGATTTATAAGAGATTTATCGGAGATTTTTTGGATAAATCGGGGATTTTTAATGAAATAAAAGTGTAATTACTAAATCAGTAAATTTTCTTTAAAAATGAATTGAATTTTTTTAAAACATTACAAGCATACAACTTCTTCTATTTTTATCAAATAATATATAAACTTTTAGATAAATTATAATCAGTCGAAAAGGTATCAAAGGGACGATGTAGCACACCCATTTCATGTGTTTCAAGGGGAATTGCAAAATGAATTCGCAAAGCCTCCGTGAGCCAAACATTCCAAAAATATTCAGTAGAAATATATATAATCTGTAAAGTGCATGTTGTATTTTAATTTAGTGTTTTTTTGAAATTTTAATCAATTTTAATTAAAAACAATAATGGCTTTTTTACAATCACACTAACAAACAAATTTTAACCATCAAAATTAATATAAAAAAAATATCGGAACTCTGGTCTAATTAGGAGATGTCACCGTCACCAACTCACCATCGATATCAGCCCATAAGTCGATGTTAACTAGCCCAACGTCTAGGATGTGCCGCCATTTTCTTGCATAAAGATATAACCTGGCTCTGCAATTTTAATACTCATAAATTTAACATGTAGTTTATTTTAATTGTTTTCCTTAAAATTTATAGTTGTACACATTGTTATTCCAAAGTCTAATGACGACGTGGAATTAAGGAAGCAAAATGTGTACATTTTTTTTTTTTAATAATATGGAATTTTGGATGTTAAAAATGAGTTCGTTTTCGCCTAGTTCTCGGAAGGGAGAGTTCCGCGTTGGCTTCCCAACTGTAAAAATCTTACTCAATGGACAACTTATGGTCATGGAGGGGCATGCACATTGATTGTGTTAGAGCATTCATGAGAAAATAAGTCAACGTTTAATTACAACGTGTAAAAATGTTGGTTTCTCTGGAGTTGACCCTTCCGAAGAACACCGAGGTCCGAGTATCAAACGTTCTAGTAAGTTTTAATTGCTAGCCAATCCATTTTTATCTTTGCACTGCTGTGCCACAACATCAATGTTAATTTCTAATAGCATGACCCCGACTATCACTTTATGACATGACTTGAAGTTGTGTTCCAATTTTTTTAGAAAAACACGATTTGAAGTTGCGTTTTCAACTCAAAACATGACTTCAAATTCCTTTTTCAACTGAAAACATGACTTTAAGTTGCATTTGCTGCTCAAAACACGACTTCAAGTTGCACTTTTGTAAAAACAACAAGAAATCATGTCTTGAAATGATAGTTAAGACGTTTTTTCAGAAAATGACAATAGTGATTTTTGATGTTAAATAATGACATTTAGAGCCAACCACCAGAAACAAGAGGCAATATAAATCAGTGATTTTCGCTTTATTCCGATTTTGATTATTAATTAAATGTAAAATTTTAAATTATTTAAAGTTCGTTTCGCTTTGCTGATTATTTAAAGCTACGTTCCTAACTTTTGTTTCATGACTTCTACTTTTTTCCAAACACTTTAATCACTTATAATTTATAAATCTTAATTAACTTCTAACTTCTATTTTATCTTTTTATTTTAAGCTAGAAACACTTATTTTAAGCTCATCCAAACGACCCCTTCATACAACCAATTCGATGTGGTTGGGTTTAAAGCTGCATGATAGTTCAATTTGGTTTAGTTCGATTTGATCATAATGGAATTTCGGTAAAACTAACTAAACACCGAGCCAATCAAAAGCGACTAACAAGATATCGGAGAGAATCAAATGCTTCAGCTGTACATTAATGTGAAGTAGCTGCTAAAAAATATCTTAGGGTGTGGCGAATTACCATAGTCCAGCCTGGTTGAATGGACTGTATGACAATGATCATATACTTATACAGAAAAGAGGAATTCCAAATACAAATTCTCTTAGCATGTAGTAGATTTTAGACTTTTAAAATTCAATTATGACGACAAGACTGTTAACTAAATATTTTGATAGTGAATAATTCAAAATCTATTTATAATATTATCTTAATATTGAAGTTATATTTACTAATATTTGAAATATTAAGAAGTACTCCCTCCCTCCTACGAGTTTTTTACGTTATTTTTTGCCACGTATTTCGAAACTCTTATAAAATATAATTTCATAATAATTTTTTAATTTTATTTTGCTAAATAAAAGTTTGACGTATAAAATTTTATTTAAAAATTTAAAAATGTAACTATACATGTAAATAACAAACGTAAACAACCTACTGGGACGGAGGGAGTATAGTTGATCAATTGTTAATAATATTTGACTCTGAATAGTTTAAGGTTATAATAATATTATGAAGGATGTAATTAAGTGTAATCACTCCCTCCTTCGCAGGTCGTTGATTTTACTTAGGGATGGCAATCGGGTCGGATCGGATCGGGTATGACAAAATCCATATCCAAACCCGAATTTTTTATCCATACCCGAACCCGATCCGAACCCGAAAAATACCCGAAAATGAATACCCGAACCCGATCCAATGGATTTCGGATCGGATTCGGGTAATACCCGAAAACCGATAACACCAATAAGACGCCGTCGCCCAAGACATTCACTATTAGAGATCAGATCTGTGTTGAGAAAATAAGTGTTTTTTGGTACTGAGTCGAGGAACGAGTTGTGTTGAGTAGGTTTGACTCGGTTTTAGATCCGATAGTTATCAGTTTGTAAAGAAATGAACCGAGCGTGTATAATAAGCTGTACGTATTTATACATGTGCGTGATGAACTGATGATGTAGAAAGACGACGGGACGAAGGGGGTTGTCCTATGCAGTGGGGATTTTGAAATGGAGAGAAGATGGGTCGCTTTGACAGTTTGACTGCCTTTCTTTTGTTAAGATTTTTGGAAATAAGATATTAAGATCAGATTCTATAAGATTTTAATATATTCAATTATCTTTAAAAACAATACTAGTAATATTTATAATATAATATTATATATATATATATATATTCGTGTATTTTTCGGGTTTCGGGTTCGGATCGGGTTTGAATTGGATTTCGGATTTCGGATCGGTATACCTAATATCCAAATCCAAATCCAAAAATTTTCGGGTTTAAAAATTAAATCCATATCCAAATCCAAATCCAAAAAATCGGGTTCGGTATATCCAAAATTTCGGGTTTCGGATGGATATCCGTCGGATCGGATAATTTTGCCATCCCTAATTTTACTGTTTGCACAATCTCTTATACAGTATAATTTTATTAATTTTTTTTTAAATATTTTTTTTGGATAAAAGTTTAAACGTCAAATTTTTATTCAGAAAAAAAATTGAAAAAATATTATGAAACTATACCTTAAAGGAGGTCAAAATGTATGTTAAAAGATACACACACTAACAACAACTTTTTAATTGGGCGGAGAATTTTGATTAGTGTGAATTTTTTTGGATGCAAAGAGGCCATTATTATTTTCGGGGTTTGTCTACCATGTGCCCATTAGCACATGCTAAACACTAAATTTTATAGGTTTGGAACATTTTGGTTAGTGTGGTTGTTGTATTTGTAAGAGGGTCACCGTTATTAAAAAACACGAAACCAATCAAAATGAGTCAAACTTATAATTTTTAGTGCTTAGCATGTGTACATGGACACATTAGAAAAACCGTTTTTTTTTTGGAATGGAATCAATAGAAATACAATACTTATCTAAAAAGTTGTTATTGTGTGTCAATGAGCACACATAAAATCTGATTTATCAAAACGTCAAATCATTAAATTATATTTCTATTTGTGAGATAAATTTGTTGAAACTATATATTTCTTGAATTATTCATAGATAATTTTTGATTGAACTTCCTGCGATCCTATCTCTATATCCCGTGAATTGGCCTACCTCTTGGTGAAACACAAACGTAAGGTTGCAAAGATGCTCCTGTTTAGGAGAGGATCAGAATCTAAAACAGGACCATTTTCTTGAACTCAATAATTGAGCAATACAATAGCTACACTCCTACTTGCCATTTTGGTCCAGTTTATACAATGTCAAAAAGATGGTCCTGGCCTTTAAAGTAGTCAATTTTACTTAACTGCTTTGTTAGCTAGCTAGCTCTTAGTCTTCGGTGCTTCCTCCCTGCATGTTGCTAATCCAACCACAGCTAATCAAGTGGATTTAACACGACCATGGTTTGACAAAAAGTGACTAGAAGCTTAGAACTACTATATATAGCTAGGAATTAGGATATATACAAGAGAAATCATTCACATGAAGCTAAGTGATAAGCAATACGATGACAAAATTGATTGGGAGCTAGACCTCATCCTTGTGGAAATATATATGCGCAGCGGATATAATAAGGGACTAAGTTGTGAGATTTGTCTTAAATTAATGAATTTTAGCCCATAAACATTGCGATCACAATGTGATATGCTTCTATGACCGTAGCTAGTGCCTGGTAGCCAAGCTACTAATTATATCCGCCAATATTTACCAGTCTTGTTAGCAATTAGTCATTTGCAAACTGCAATCATCCTATTATAGCTCTTCGCTGCCACATTTGAAGGTTGAAACTCTGTAACAATATATTTGACGCGGAAAACTCAAGTCCAACTTGTATTATTAATCAAAACCGTTATCAATAATACAATCAAACTAACCTAGATACTCGAGCCCACTACTCAAGTATCCGCCCGTAAGCCATACCCAAGTCATCTCAAACTATCAAACAAAATATGACTGTATAAAATATGATTGTATATATAGCCATCTCAAACTAAGACAAGCCAGAATCTAATTCTAAAACACCTAAACATAATCCTGATCTAATTCTGATTTCTAACTCAAATCAGAATCCAATTCCAACTGGGGCTTCCAACTTTGTGATCAAAACATATCTTTTATAATAATTGTCTAAATATAAAATAATTTTTATTATATATTTTGGATCACCAAAGTCCATTCTACTATTGTAATGGGCTGATACTTAACATAATGGTATGAGGTTGGAATGAGAAATCGCTTAAGTTGGTATGGGGTTTGAGGTATCAAATCTGATATCATTTGTTTGGTTGAGTGTTGGAATCAATATATACAATTTTTGTAAAAAAAATAAGTTATTAATTTATATTAATTAAAAAATTAATAAAATTATTATTGTTATATATTTTTGCATTATTGATTTAATTTTGTATCAAATATTAATATTTCATCACTTAAATAATGACAAAAAAAAATTAAAAAATGAATGCATCTCATACCTCCATCTCATATCCAC